>NW_027438514.1:0-75388 GCF_000715075.1 Nicotiana tabacum
TTATAAATCCTGCCTATAAGTGTCTGCACTTCTACATATCATATAGAAATCCCGCCTTTAAGTTTCTGCACTTCTGCATATCATATAGAAATCCTGCCTATAAGTTTCTGCACTTTTGCATATCATATAGAAATCCTGCCTATAAGTTTCTGCACTTCTGCATATCATATAGAAATCCCGCCTATAAGTTTCTGCACTTTTGCATATCATATAGAAATCCTGCCTATAAGTTTTTGCACTTTTACATATCATATAGAAATCCTGTATGTAGGTTTTTTCTGCACTTCAGCATATAGAAATCATGATTATAGGTTTTCTACACTTCCGCATATACCTCCATCATTGGGCAAACAGTTATAGGTTAAAAGTAACAAAATGTATCCTAGATACCATGTCTATAGGACTCCTACACTTTCATAATTGTTTTAAACCAACGACGCTTAGAAAGCATGCCTATATGAGTAATTAACCGAATCTGAATCGTTTGCAAGTCTAAAATCAGTAGTAATATCGTTTAATATCTGCAGATCGTTTTTTATATATATAATCAGTAAGCCTTCTTTAAAATCAGAGTAAGCATCGTTAGATATCATGCCTATAGGTTTCACCTAGGCAAGCCATTAGGTAATTAATTAACTGCATCAGTCTTTGATAATTACAACCAGTGGAGGCCTAATTCGGACTTCTCATATGAGAAATATGTGATAAATCAGCCTTCCCTAATGCTTTAAATTTAATTCTGACCATAACCAATACTTGTAAGTCATGCTAAACAATTTGTTTCTTTAAATGAGGAGGCCTGTTTGAGCCCTTAAACTGTTATGTGTTCTCCCATACCTGCCTTATATGTTTTGATTGTCGCCCTAGAATTTTATCCTTTTAAAACTCTGAAAAGCCAAATCTCCCTTCCCTTTAGGACTAGTAGTCCCAAATGCGTCCGAGACTGATAGGATAGGGGCGGGTACTAGCATGAAATAAGTAACAATACTATTCCGCGCTTAATACCTTAACGGGGTGGGAAAGGGTAGATATGGATATGATGACTGGTGCATTAATACCACGTGTAACCCCTATTCTGAGGAGTGATTACCAGGTATTTTATTGATGTGATCCATATTATTTGTAAACCTAGGACCCTCTTTCCTTTATTTGATTATTTTATTCTCAAACTATTTCTTTAAAAATTTTGCTTTCTTTACTTTCGCCAAACTCTCAACTTGATTGCGATATTATGTGAAAACCCCCTTCTATTTGAGACTTCTATTTGCTTACTTGTTATTCAAAGTCATAATTGTAGCATGGTCGGAAACCACACTAGTGGATATTGGGGGGTGCCTAACACATTTCCCTCGAGATAATTTCTAGTCCTTACCCGAACTCTGGTTTTCCAACTCGAACTCTTCTTTAGTGTCCTAATGCAATTTAGTCATTAGGTGTCGACTCTTCAACCCAAAAAACCCAATTCCCAAGAGGGAACGAGTTGTCCTCCCAAATGTCATGAACCCGATTTCGCTTTAGAAAAAGGGGGCGCGACAACATGGCGACTCTGCTGGGGATGCTTTAGGCTTTTACCATTTCATGCTACTTATGACTTTACTGTTTCTTTATTGCCTTTATTTAATGTCTTTATCTCTTTTTCTACTACGAAACTGACTTGGCTCTTTGTTTCTTTTCTTTAATGCTTTCCTTCAATACTGTTGTAATTATGAGCAATTATTGTAATCATTACTTTATGAAAGTGCAAATACGTGACAACTTGTTTCATTCTTGTAATTGCATATTCAACATCATATTCCACTCGTGCCAAACAAAATACCTCAGCAACACTTATAATGAGTGGTTGCGCCCTTCCAATATTATCACCCCTAAATTTGGCAAAGGCGTATTTGTGGTAAAACCAGTCGATCAGCAATGCAGTCAACGGTTCTGTGCCTTTCCCTCTTGATTTGTCCGCTCAAGGGTACCGATCTAATACCCTATAAAAACTTTACTCTGTTCAATTGTGCATGCATCACTGTCAAACCTAGCTAAGTCAGTTATGATGTCCGCATAATGACTCTTTAAGATAGCCTTGTCCAAAGTCCACTGGGTTCCCTTGGAACCCAAACGGACGCTACCATGTCTGTGTATTTATTTGGAGAACTAAATGTTGCTCATGCTAATTGTTGATGTTAAATAGTCGAGTCTGGTGGAAGTATGGCCTCACCCTTTTGTTTTGCAGAAAATGAAGAACGAGGTCCCCGACTTTGGTATGGTTAGCATACTATCACTCTTGCTAGACTGGTGGATGAGTCTTCCATCAAATGATCAAATCAACGAGTGGAAAGAGAGGGTCGCCAAAGCTAGTGAAAAGTTGGAATATCTAGAGTACAGTCTGCTGGAATTGGAAGGGAAAGTGAGGAAGAGTGTCACCGACTGTCAAAATGCTGAGGAAGGCAAAGGAGAACGCCTGGCGAAGGCATTTTTACTAGAAAATCTGCGGGAGCTGGAGGATCTGATCAATGAAAGCATTCAACCCGAAGAAGGTCCTTCTGGGACCAAGCAGCTAGGAGTCCTTTCTTTTGCTTTAAGAATGTAATAAGGCCAATGGCCATTAGTGATATTTTATTTTCTGCTATTTTTAGTGTCGTTTTAGGATTCGTCTTATTTTTATTAATAAAATGAGACATTTAGCATTATAAGTTCTCCAAATCAACTTGTCTCTAGGCCTACCTCGGGCACAACGAGGCTCCCAAATTAGGACACGATTTATATTCTAGCACTATGTGTTTAAATATTGCAATGTTTTCTTCTCATAATCCGCACTAACTTGCTACCTTTTTGTTTTTACTTTTGTTTTATTCCCTTCCCCAAAGGTTAGTTCGTGCACTCTGGCATCGTCATAACACTCCACAAGATCTAAGGGCCCTCCGCCTCCTCCTCCTCTGAGTCCTATCAGGAACAAGAACAAGGGAAAAATGGAAGATTTGAGCAACAACATAAAGGGTAGAGGTTCCTCAGGGTATTCAGGTTTCCAAGGAAAGTGCCTCCTAGCTCGAGCAAAAGTTATTGAAATTTCAGGAAGAACTGGACCAAGTTCGGAACTTGGCAAGCTTGTCGTTTTCCCTCACCACCCCAGATGTCAACTTTCCCAACACTCAAAACCCCACACCTCCACAAAACATCCTGAAACTACAAAACCAACCCGCTCCCCATCACCACTGTAACACATGCCACACTTCAAACAACACCCCACTGCTCGTCCCTGAACCACTAAACTCCACTAATGATCATCTCCACAATACCCCCATCTATGTGGAAACCTTACCACAATATACTCAACCTATTTCAAGTACGCCTGAGTCTGATAACAAAGATTTTATTATCAAGAATCTGGCTGTGGAACTCAAGAAGTTGACTAGCAAAGTTTAGGGTGTTGAAGGAAGCAAGGGGATCAATGGATTGAATTACGAAGACCTTTGCATTCAGCCAGATGTCGAACTGCCCGAGGGGTACAAACCTCCCAAGTTTGAGATATTTGATGGCACAGGGGATCCCAGAGTTCATTTGAGGACATACTGCGACAAGATGGTCGGAGTAGAAAAGGATGAAAATATTCGCATGAAGCTCTTTATGAGAAGTTTGAAAGGGGATGCTCTATCTTGGTACATTAGCCAAGACCCGAAGAAGTGGTTGAATTGGGTAAGTATGGCGTCTGATTTCATGGACAGATTAAAATTCAACACGGAGAATGCGCCAGATGTGTTCTACATCCAGAACCTAAAGAAGAAACCTATGGATACATTCCGCGAGTATGCTACTCGTTGGAGATCAGAAGCTGCTAAGGTCAGTCCGGCTTTAGAAGAAGAACAAATGAATAGGTTTTTCGTCCGGGCTCAAGACCCACAATATTATGAGAGGTTGATGTTGATAGAAGGCCAGAAATTTTCTGACATCATTAAGCTAGGGGAAAGGATCGAGGAAGGTATTAAAAGTGGTATGGTCACAAACTTTGAAGCATTATAGGCCACTAACAAGGCTCTACAGTCTGGTGGAATGTCTAAGAAAAGGGATGTGAGTGTTGTGATAGTTGCACAGAGAACAAAGTCCCCAATCAAATACCAAACCTACCCATTACCTCCACTCACATATCAGCCTACCCTAAATTACCAAGCACCCTTGACCTCTTACTAAGCTCCACCGCCTACTTACCAATCATCTCCACCTCCCACATATCAGCCCACTTCGCCTAGATACTCTCAACTCGCACCTGTCTACCAAACCTACAACACCCAATAAGACCACTATCAATCACACCCCCTCGCCAAAATATCCTTATACCCTAACCAAACTTCGACCGCAGACCCTCTAAACTGTATACCGCCATTGCTGAACCTATCGACTAGCTGTATGAAAGGCTCAAAGCTGCTAGTTACGTCACCCCTATCGCTTCCATAAACCCCGAAAACCCCTCCCAATGGGTCAAGCCAAACAAAACCTGTGCATACCATTCTGGCATGAAGGGGCATACCATTGATGAGTTCCTCTCCCTGAAGGAAAAGATCCAATCTTTAATTGACAACAAGATCATTATGGCAAAGGAGCCTACTCCGAATGTCAGTAACAATCCTCTACCAGACCACAAGGGTGGAGATTTTCACATGATTGAGATAGAACATGATTGGGACCCCAAAGGGTCGATTGGATTGATCGCTGAAGGTGACGAGCCAAAGAAACCAACAGTCACCCTTAACCCGATTGTGGTCCAGATGCAACCTTCTGGAGACGCCGAAGAGAACATGTCCATACCACTTGAGTTCAAAGCACCTTCTTCTGCAAAGACGCCAGAGCCTATTGAGGTCGAGTTTGGGTCCCCAAAGGCACCTGTACCATTTGAGGTTGTTGTATTACCTCCCAAAGCAAGGGTGCCCATTCTGGTGGCCATGACAGCCGTAACACCATTCCACCCAAAGGCCATACCGTCGGATTACACCGTTGAGGCAAGAAGGAAAGGAAAACCAAATCTGGAGAAGCAATTGCAGCACAGGGTATGACAAGAATCGACAGGGTTTATACTCCAGAACATCTAGCTAAGTTCAGTAAGCAGGCCTCTAGATGACCAACCATCACTGAAACTGGGCCTGATGATATCTAGAGGAAGATACAAGCCAAAGAGTATTCGGTCATTGATCAGTTGAACAAAACACCAGCCCAGATCTCTATCTTGGCTCTGCTACAAAGCTCTGACGCATATAAGAATGCCTTATTGAAGTGCTGAGCGAAGCATATATGCCCAGCAACATATCTTGAAGAGAAATGGCAAACATGGTAGAGCAAGTATTGGAGAGTCACAAAATCACTTTCCATGAAGATGAGCTGCCACCTGAAGGGCTAAGCCACAACAAGGCATTGCACATCACTATGCAGTGCAAAGATTATTTCATCACCAGAATCCTAATTGACGGAGGGTCCAACCTCAATATTTGTCCATTGGTGACTCTCAGAACATTGGGAAAGAGCCTGCACGAGATCAAGGATGGAGCCATCACTGTCCAAGCTTTCGATGATCCTAAATATCCACTATCGAGGAAATCAGTTTGTGTCTGCAAATGGGACCGACTTGGTTCAACGTTGATTTTCAAGTAATAGACGTCCCAGCATCTTACAACTTGCTATTGGGACGGCCTTGGATCCATTCCGCTGGGGCTGTAGCATCAACCCTACATCACCGAGAGGTAATTATTCACGGTGACGGTAGCAACCCCATATACAGTCGCCAAACCATCCCAGCAATCAGAGGAAGAAGGAAGATAGGCGAAGAAACGTACCATCACATTGAGCAAGTCAACGCCGTGGACAAGGATAAATGGTGGGATAACAAAATTGAAAGTATACTGAATTGGTGTGGATACGAACCTGGCAAGGGACTTGGCAAGGATCTCCAAGGAATCGCTAAGCCTATCAAGTTGAAGAAACACGGTACCACTTTCGGTTTGGGATATGAATACACTTGGAAGGAGTTCAACCACTGGTCGCCACCATGGCGTAGTCCCTACTATCCGCTGGAGCATCTGATACCTCGCTTAGAGCTGACCGTCCAGCCAGCCAATGTCATATATAGGTCGGAAGAATAGAAAGCACTGCCAGCAATGAGCAATTTGTTTTTGGAAGATGATAACATGGATTGTTGCATCATTTTCGAGGAGGAGGGGGAGGAAGGCCCTTCTATACAAGCTGTGAGCCGAGGAGCACGCCTCAACAATTGGTCCATCAGAACCACCAGGGCCCGGAAAGCTTCGGGGTAGCAAGGCTGAATAAAGCACCATGCATTATCTTTATTTTTTGCTAAGTTGGCTTTCTTTCCGCATTTTTAATATTGAAATAAGAGCTCCAATGTTGAAAACAATTATGAATTTTATCAAAGCATTTCAGTTTCTTATAAATCTTGCTCTTATTACTTTTTATCGTTTACTTTATTTACACAGCATTACTATTACTTATCTTGATGAACCGATGATTGTGACATGTAATGAGACAACGCAACAAACGGATATAGACTTAGAAGAAGATGATATACCAGAAGAGGTTGTTAAAGAGGATGAGGATTTTGAGAACAGACCTAACTCTAACCTGGACGAAACTGAGATTGTCAACCTGGGAGATGCAGAAAATGTCAAAGAAACGCGCATCAGTGTTCATCTGTCACCATCATAAAAGAAAGAGTACACGAAATTTTTAAGGGAATATGAGGACATATTCGCCTGGTCTTATGATAACATGACTGGTCTCAATACATCTATTGTAGCTCACAAAGTGCCAACCGATCCGACATGTCCACCAGTAAAATAGAAGCTCAGAAAGTTCAAACCTGACATGAGTTTGAAAATCAAGGAAGAAGTCACCAAGCAAGTCAAAGCCAAGGTTCTTAGGGTAGTAGAGTATCCAACATGGTTAGCCAATATTGTGCCAGTTCCGAAGAAGGACGAGAAGGTTAGAGTCTTTGTCGACTACTGGGATCTCAACCAGGCCAGTCCGAAAGATGACTTTCCCTTGCCAAATATACACATTCTAATTGACAACTGCGTCAAGCATGAACTGCAGTCGTTCATTGATTGTTTTGCTGGGTATCATCAGATATGGATGGATGAGCAAGACGCGGAGAAAACGACTTTCATTACGCCGTGTGGGATGTATTGTTACAAGATGATGCCGTTTGGGTTAAAGAATGCTGGGGCCACCTACATGAGGGTCATGACTACTATTTTCCATGACATGATACACAAAGATATCGAGGTGTATGTATACAACGTCATCATCAAATCCAAGAGAGCCACTGACCATATGGAAGATCTAAGGAAGTTCTTCAACAGACTAAGAAGGTACAACTTGAAGCTGAATCCCGCCAAGTGTGCATTCGGGGTTCCGGCCAGAAAACTACTTGGGTTCATTGTGAGTCGCCGAGGAACAGAACTGGATCCGTCAAAGGTCAAATCCATCCAAGAATTGCCACCACCGAAGAATAAGAAAGAGGTTATGAGTTTCTTGGGAAGACTCAACTACATCAGCCGGTTCATAGCTCAATCCACTGTCATTTGTGAGCCAATCCTTAAGATGTTGAAGAAGGACGTCGCTACCAAATGGACTGATGATTGTCAGAAAGCCTTTGACAGAATCAAGAAATACTTGTCAACGCCGCCAATTTTGGTCCCGCTCGAGCTGGGTAGACCTCTATTACTCTACCTTGTAGTATTGGATGGAGCTTTAGGTTGTGTTCTAGGGAAGCATGATGAAATAGGAAGAAAGGAGTAGGCCATCTATTATCTCAGCAAAACGTTCACCCCGTACGAGGCCCGGTATTCTCTATTGGAATGCACCTGTTGTGCTCTGACTTGGGTAGCTCATAAGTTGAGGCACTATTTCTGTGCCTATACTACTTATCTCATATAAAGAATGGATCCTTTGAAGTACATCTTTCAGAAGCCCATGCCCACTGGCAAGATAGCCAAGTGGCAAATCCTGCTGAGTGAATTCGACATTGTTTATGTGACTCAGAAGGCAATCAAAGGACAAGCACTGGCAGATCATCTTGCTGAAAATCCCATGGATGGAGAATACTAGCCTGTAAAGACGTATTTTCCTGATGAAGAGGTATCTTTCATAGGGGAAGATATTGCAGAATCCTATGATGGTTGGAGAATGTTTTTCGACGGAGCAGCAAACTTCAAAGGAGTTGGCATAGGAGCGGTCCTAGTATCAAAAATCGGCCAGCATTATCCGGTGTCTACCAAGCTCAGGTTCCCGTGCACCAACAACATGGCCGAGTACGAAGCCTGCATCTCAGGGCTCAAGCTGGCCATTGACATGAACATTCAGGAATTGCTAGTGATCGGAGATTCAGACCTGCTTATACATCAGGTCCGAGAAGAATGGGCAACCAAGAACTCCAAGGTACTCCCTTATCTGCATCATGTACAGGAGTTGAGGAAGAGGTTCACAAAGACAGAGTTCCAACATGTTCCCAGAGTTCAGAATGAGTTTGTCGATGCATTGGCTACCCTATCATCCATGATACAGCACCCGGACAAGAACTTCATTGATCCTTTTCCGGTAAAGATGTATGATCAGCCAACTTACTATGCTTATGTAGAAGAAGAAGCAGACGGAAAACCTTGGTTTCATGATATCAAGGAATATTTGACGAAGGGAAAATATTCAGAACTTGCAAATCCTACTCAGAAGCGCACACTTCGGAGATTATCTAACAACTTCTTTCATAGCGGATGAATCCTGTATAGGAGGACTCCTGATTTGGGATTACTAAGGTGTGTCGACACAAAGGAAGCATCCAGGCTATTGGAGGAAATTCATGCAGGGACCTGTGGTCCACATATGAACGGCTTTGTCTTAGCCAAGAAAATACTCCAAGCTGCTTAATTTTGGATGACTATGGAAACGGACTGCATCCAGTATGTCCGAAAATGCCATCGCTGTCAGATACATGCAGACATGATAAAGGTGCCTCCAAACGAGCTTACTGCAACAAGCTCGCCATGGCCGTTCGCCGCTTGTAGAATGGATGTTATCGGACCTATCGAGCCTTCCGCATCAAACATGTATAGGTTCATTCTAGTGGCAATTGATTATTTCACCAAATGGATTGAAGCAGCATCGTACAAAGCAGTGACTAAGAAAGTGGTAGCAGATTTTGTTCGCGACCGTATTGTTTGTCGGTTCGGAACTTCGGAGTCAATCATTACTGATAATGGTTCCAATATGAACAGCGACCTGATGAATCCATGTGTGAAACCTTCAAGATCAAACATAAGAATTCTACAGCTTACAAACCTCAGATGAACGGAGCTGTAGAAGCTGCCAATATGAATATCAAGAAGATACTAAGGAAGATGATAGAGAAACATAAGCAGTGGCATGAGAAGTTATCATTTGCTTTATTGGGATACCGCACCACAGTTCGCACATCAACCGTGGCAACTCCCTATATGTTGGTTTATGGTACAGAAGCAGTTATTCCCGCCGAGGTAGAAATTCCCTCTTTGAGAATTATAAAGGAAGCAGAACTTGACGATGCAGAATGAGTAAGGAGTCTCTACGAGTAGTTAGCTCTAATAGATGGGAAAATAATGAATGTAGTTTGCCATGGTCAACTTTATCAGAACAGAATGTCCAGAGCCTTCAACAAAAGAGTCAAGCCGAGACAGTTTACACCGGGGCAGCTGGAGTTAAAAAAAATTTCCCGCATCAAGATGAAGCCAAAAGGAAGTTCTCTCCCAACTGACAGGGTCCATACATGGTTCACCGGGTTCTAATCGGAGGAGCCCTCATACTTGCAGAATTGGACGGTGAAGTTTGGCCAAAGCCGATCAATTCAGATGCAGTGAAGCGATACTATGTGTAACTCTTACGATTTCCTGTATGGTGTAATTTGAACTACGCCTAACTTGATTCCTGTTTAAGAGGGAATATGTAGGTAGCCCTATGGGTTCGGTCGCAATTCAATAAAATTTTCATTTCCCCCCGCTATTGGAAACTGGGCAGAATTTTGAGGAGGACCCTCAAAATTACGAAGTTGATTTCAGCCATTTATTGCACACAGCCGTCAGAAGCACCAACCCAGTAAACTGGGGCAGAATTTTAAGGAGGACCCTCAAAATTCCGGAGCAAGAGAGGTTGCAATGTCTTGAACCGCGTCGCATTCGTCGGTTCATCTAAAGAAAACTATTTTAAATTATGTATTTACGTTACATTTTATCTGAATCATGCATGTCTGGTATCAAAATTGCTTTGTTTAGCAACGCTACCCCAATGATACACAACGCCAAGCAGGACAAGCGAAGCTCATGGGGAAAAGAACTAACCTTCCCCCCTTTACAAAACTCACGATGTTTCTTTGGATGCAGGCACTCAAGTCATAAAATCATCAGATATATCTATACACTCATACTTTCCGAGAATACAACTCTCAGAATCATCACCTATTGACGGTTTCTATCCATACACGACACCCACAACAGCCACAATATAGTAATAAGCTATCAGCTATCAGCTATCAGCTAAGAGATTTCATTGCTATTCGCCTTTTATTTCCTGCATTGCATAAGACTATCTTTCTGCCTTTCGAGGTTAAGCTCTACCTCCATCTACATATTCTGCATTGCATAAGGCTACCTTTCTACCCTCCGATACTAAGCTCTGTCTCCATTTGCATCTTCTGCATTGCATAAGGCTACCTTTCTGCCTTCCGAGTCTAAGCTCTGTCTCTATCTGCATCTTCTGCATTGCATAAGGCTACCTTTATGCCTTCTGAGACTAAGCTCTGTCTCCATCTGCATTTTTTGTATTGCATAAGGCTACCTTTCTGCCTTTAGAGGTTAAGCGCTAACTCCATCTGCATTTCTCTGCATTGCATAAGGCTACCTTTCTGCCTTCCGAGGTTAAGCTCTACCTCCATCTGCATCTTTTGCATTGCAAAAGGCTACCTTTCTACCTTCCGAGACTAAGCTCTGTCTCAATCTGCATTTTCTGCATTCCATAAGGCTACCTTTTTGCCTTCCGAGGTTAAGTTCTACCTCCATATGCATCTCCTGCATTGCATAAGGCTACATTTCTGTCTTCCGAGGTTAAGCTCTACCTCCATATGCATCTTCTGCATTGCATAAGGCTACCTTTCTGCCTTCCGAAGTTAAGCTCTACCTCCATCTGCATGGCTGAAATACCGCCACCTTATTTCTCTTGCACGGCTGAAATATCGCCACTCTATTCCTCATGTACGGCTGAAATATCGCCATCTTATTTCTCTTTCATTGCTGAAATACAACCACCCTTTATTTACGTCTTGCATCGGCTGAAAGATCGCCTCCTTCTACATTTTCATGTGTTGAAAGATCATTTGTCCAAAGGCGTCATTGTTCGGAGGCACAATTTTCATAGCCCGAGAATCCCATGTCATGGCCTGAGGACCCCATTTTATCTTTTGCATATCATTATTCAAAGGCATCATGGTTCGGAGGCATCATCGTCATAGCCCAAGAACATCATTTCATAGCCTGCGAATCCTTTATCATACGCTTCATGGCCTAGGACATCATAGTCCGAGGACATCATCCTAACCGTCCAAAGACAACATTCACGGTCCAACGGGAACTTGCATCACATTTAAATTTATGCACAATATATATATGATGGTATTGTTCATTCGCAGGTACAATGGCTAGCAACAGCCGTCTCAGCAGGAGCGATCCCGCTCCAGTTCCCGCAGCCTATCAGACTCTGACCATCCTTTCTCAACCTGAACATCGTGTTCGCTTTTCGAAAATCTCCATCGGCATACTCCGCCGATGGATCCGAAACTACATATGGACTGATTCCTATAATACCAAGGATATATAAGCAGCTCAAAAACCATAGCTCGGTCAAAACTCTTCAAAATCGTTTCATTCGATCAAAATTGGCCATCATATTTTTACCCGACAACTCTTTCATCCTTCCCGGGTAAAGAGGGGTAGCTGTTGATACCCAATTTTTTCCTATGTATTTTTATATACAAAATACTTTTAAAATAGCATGTACATACATATATAAGCATGCCCAATAGTTTTGGTATTTTTCCCTAATTTTTAAGATTTTAAAATCAATTTATTGTCCACTTTAGCAGTACAAAAACCAATAATTATTCCGAAGATTATCATTTTGGTGAATAACTTATCTTATTCTCATATTTATACCAAAATATAGTTAAGGTAATTTTTGTATATTTTATTTGGTATCTTTAAATCTAAATTGCATATAATTGCAATTCTAGCCTACTTTAAGATTAATAGCAATTTACATTTGTAAAATTATTTCCAGTATTTTTAAATTAATATTTATTAATTGGCTCAGTACTTTTAGTTTGCTTTTAAAATTATTTTTTACTATTTTTATAAAATAAAAGGGAAACTAGCTATTTAACATCTAGCCTCATTCCATTTCAAATACAACCTTTTTACCTTTCAATTTTAACCATTATTTGACCCAATATTAACCCATTTGGACCGGCCCAATTTTTAATTTGACCAAACCCACAACCCGATCGAAATGACCCTTACCCAGTTCCCACCTACCCTCCTAAATCTGGGTCGTTGATTACACAAGATCAACAGCCGTAACTCACCCTTCCATAATTAAACCAAATGACCTACCCTAATCTCCCTCAGTCTCACCTGACCCGCCGCCTTTGAATCCCAAACGCTCTCAAATCCTCTCATCAGCTCTTCGAAACCTTAGCCTCCTCCTACCTTATTTCACCATGTTTTCACCGGAATCCATGGCTTTTAAGGCCATGGACGGTCTGTACTCACCCCTCTCCATCATTATACCTTGGGTGTTTGAGGTTTTTAAGGCTGACTTCGATGGTTCTTCCAGATCTTCTTGGATATTTATTTCTATAGCTTCTCCGGCCATGCTCTAGCTCATTTAGGCCTCATGAGCCTGATTCCTCACCTCTTCAACTCAGGATCTGATTTTTCTTCCAAGCCTCTCGTTTCTAGGGTTTCTCTGAAACCCTAAGATGTTCGAGGCTCTTCTCTGTTTATTTTCTTAGATCTATGGTATGTTCCTGCCCTACTGGGCTTCTGAAGTGTTTACCACCAAATTTTCTTTTCAAAAATCGTTTCTGAAAAGTTTTCAAGAAAGATCTTTCTGATTCTTTCTTTATGTGTGTTTGTCTGTTCTATGCTCATATGGCTTCTTTTACTACGCGTGTATTGTTCTCCTACTCTTCTTTTTCTACTATACCTCTTACTCCTGTTAATCCTTGTTATGTTTCCCTTACTCTTCTACTATATGTGCTTACTGTTGAGTTTTTTTGATTTTTGTTTGCTCTATTAGACTCTGTTTACGTTCTTGCTGAACATGTTTCCTCTGTTTTAATTTAGTTCTGTATCACCTCTTCTTTTCTGAACTTGTTTAAGTTCCGAGTTTCTCAAATATGTTCTCTATGACCTCAAATTAGCTTTCTTTCTTTGTATCATGTCTGTTTGTTTCTCATAAGTCTTAGAAAGAGGCTTCTGAGCCTATTTCAATGACTTGCTTTCTCATCTCTATGAAACCCTAGGATTTGGGGGTTTCTTGGCAATTTTGAATTTGTGCGAGTTAGGGTTCCACTTTGGGACCCTGAACTCTCAAACTCATTGTGAGTCTGCAAACTGGACTTGTACCCTTTCTTGCTCATGATTTTGAACCTTTCTTTGAGTAAACTCTCTTCTATATAACTTCTTGATTCACATGTTTGTGTGATTTATATATGGGAACTCTTATTTCAAAAGGTCTTTACCGACTAATTGATTGATTTCGAATTCCTTTTAATGAGTCTTGACTTATTGTTACTGATTCTCTCTAATTGAACCTTCTTTACCTTTCGTTACTTGGTTCATTCGAGATCAAACCTGTAACTCTGATTTCCCTGGCTATTTGATTGATTCTCTTTCCTTATTTTTCCCAAGCCGTGTACCACTGAGCTTTTCCTTGAATAAACTTCTATGTATTTACCCCGTTTGTGCTACTTTGAAAAGGATTTAATAAAAAATTCGTTCCTTAAATGTCTTCTACCATCAAATCCCTTAACTGAAGGGAAATCCTATGTGATTGATTGCAAGTTATTTTCTTACCTTTCTTACTTGCTTCTCTGCACTATAAAAGGGACTACCCTTCCGCACTTTTAACACACTTCCAATTCAATACTTTTACACCACTACTTCGAGTTGAATACCTCGAGCCTTTAGTTCAATACTTTTGACTTACTTACATACTTACAATACTGCTTTGAGTTCAATACTCTTACATCATTCTACTCTTTCTGAGATCTTTTGGAATTGTTTGCTTACAACTTGGCTTTCTCAAGACTACTTGTTTGTTTTCCCTAAACTGGTATGTTCTAATTTAACTTTTCTTCCTTACTCCCCTATGTGTTTATTTACAGTTTCTGCAAGTTTGTTTACTTTGCTGTTCATGTTCAGTAATTAATGTTAACTATGTAAACTATTTTTTTTTTCTTTGCATCTGCTGTTTGTTATGAATTCCCTATACCCCCACGTCATTCTATGCGTTTGAGTTAAGGTTCATGGCCTGACAGCATCCAAGTTGTTGCTTAGGTCTGAACTTGATCCTCAATGGATCCTAACTCCCAACTTTGGCTAACAGGCTGGTTAGGGGTGTGCCAGCACTCCTAATTTTTGGGCATGACCACCAGCCTGTCATGGCCTTCCCCTAAATCCCCTCTATGCACTTGCACTCTCTCTTAGATTCTAAGTTCTGTCCCCCTCCTATGAGCCTTGCTTTGGGACATTGAGTTCCCTCTGAACTTGGACATTTGAGGGCTGGCTCGTCCACACTGCACTTGCTTATGTCTGCAATATATTTGGGGTGTAAGTACTGCCCGGAGTCCACTTGAGGCTCTTAAGGAACTTTGACACATCCCAAATGAGGGAAAGGCTTTGGAAATCGCACTTCCGGATATACCTCCATCATTAGGCAAGCAGTTATAGGTTAAAAATAACAAAATGCATCCTAGATACCATGTCTATATGACTCCTTCACTTTCATAATTGTTTTAAACCAACGACGCTTAGAAAGCATGCCTATAGGAGTAATTAACTGAATCTGAATCGTTTGCAAGTCTAAAATCAGTAGTAATATAGTTTAATATCTGCAGATCTTTTTTCTATATATATAATCAGTAAGCGTTCTTTAAAATCAGAGTAAGCATCGTTAGATATCATGCCTATTGGTTTCACCTAGGCAAGCCATTAGGTAATTAATTAACTGCATCAGTCTTTGATAATTACAACCAATGGAGGCCTAATTCGGACTTCTCATCTGAGAAATATGTGATAAATCAGCCTTCCCTAACGCTTTAAATTTAATTCTGACCATAACCAATATTTGTAAGTCATGCTAAACAATTTGTTTCTTTAAATGAGGAGGCCCGTTTGAGCCCTTAAACTGTTACGTGTTCTCCCATACCTGCCTTATATGTTTTGATTGTCTCCCTAGAATTTTATCCTTTCAAAACTCTGAAAAAGCCAAATCTCCCTTCCCTTTAGGACTAGTAGTCCCAAATGCGTCCGAGACTGATAGGATAGGGGCGGGTACTAGCATGCAATAAATAACGATATTATTTCGCGCTTAATACCTTAACGGGGTGGGAAAGGGTAGATATGGATATGATGACCGGTGCGCTAATACCACCTGTAACCCATATTCTGAGGAGTGATTACCTGGTATTGCATTGATGTGATCCATATTATTTGTAAACCTAGGACCCCCTTTCCTTTATTTGATTATTTTACTCTTAAACTATTTCTTTAAAATTTTTGCTTTCTTTACTTTCGCCAAACTCTCACCTTGCTTGTAATATTATGTGAAAACCCCCTTCTATTTGAGACTTCTATGTGCTTACTTGTTATTCAAAGTTATAATTGTAGAATGGTCGGGAACCACACTAGTGGATCTTGGGGGGTGCCTAACACCTTCCCCTCGAGATAATTTCTAGCCCTTACCCGAACTTTGATTTTCCAACTCGAACTCTTCTTTAGTGTCCTAATGCACTTTATTCATTAGGTGGCGACTCTTCAACCCAAAAAACCCAATTCCCACGAGGGAACGAGTTTTCCTCCCAAATGTTATGAACCCGATTTCGCTTTTAGAAAAAGGGGAAGCGACAGATAGAACTGAAGGATACAAATATAATCAAGTTGAGCACATAGAGCAGACAACAGAACATGCTCAAGTTTTAAGAACAGGCTTAACAAAGTTTTAAAAGAACAAGTTCAAAACCTAATGCATAGGTAATCACACATTAACATAACAAATTTGCAGGATTGGTGTACACAGACTCATAGTAAGAAAAAAAGTTCAAATTATGCTAAGTATAGATCTTAAATGAGAATCATATCGACTGGCAACAAAATTTATACAGGATGAGAATATGTCATTGCAAGAATTATGTAAGTAAAGCATGTTTAAGTAACATGATTGCTAATAAAATTAAACATCAAGGAGAGGCTAAAGTGCAAAGGTTCTAAACATAAGTAAGTTGTAAGACATAGGCTAGGTGAGCCTGGAAAGAATCTGACTAACTCAAATTAGGTTTAGGCATGTCTCATATTACCAACATAATGAAGTTAAAGATTAGAGAGACCTAAAATTGAAGTAAAGCAGTTAGAATTGCATACAAGAACAGCCTAGAAAACACATTAAACTGCAATCTCCAGAAGTGAAAACATATGCAAATGACAGGTAAATAGGACGAAAGTCCACAGTAACGAAAGAACGAAAGTCCACAGTAACACGGAATTAGGGAAGGGTTTATATAGTAGTAGAAATTAAATAAGTAAACAAGAAAACACTGTAAAATCAAATGTAAATAAGGAAGAAATATCATGAAAAAATCAATAAAAACGGATTTAGGAAAAAGTATGTAAACCCGAGTTTTAGGGAAAAATGTCAATAGAATATACATAAAACAGTAGCATAGGATGAATATAGACACAAATAACACTAAAATCGAATCGAACCAATTAAGAAAATCTAAAAAACCTAATTTTAGGGTAAGATAAATAGTGACAGAAATAAAACAAAAACATGCCATATTAGAATATTGGGTGAATAATAATACCGAAAATCAGAGAATCAAACCTTTTTTGGAACGATTAAAAGAGATTTGAAAACCATAAGTTAGGATAAGTAAGAATCAACAGAAGATATAGAAACATTCGTACTTACATTAGAGTACACGACGAATATAGACAGAATAATTAGAAAAGTCAAGGATCTGAACCAATTTTGGTTCGATTCTTATAAGATTTTCTTGCCATGTTTAGGAGAGCAGTATAGAAAAGGATCCAGTAACAAGGAGAGGTTTGAGAGATGAGAGGATACAAGGGCGGCAGACGGTGAGAAATGATTAGGGTTAGGGGGTTTGGGTAGTAATTAAAAGGGAGGTTGTAATGTGGGCCGTTGAACTCAAAGATCAACGACCGGGATTTAAAAGGGGTTTTGGGTTGGGTGGTTAAGTGGGTCACGACCGGGTATTATATAGGGTCATTTGGTCTTGGGCCAGGGGTAATTGGGCTAATTTGGGTACAAATTTTGTTTTAAGAATGGGCTTTAGTTAAATACCCAAAATTCAACAAAAGATAATTTATAAAAATACTTAATAAATAAATAATAAATGTTATTTATGAAATAAAATGATTAACAATAATAATTTAGCATTATAAAAATATGAAAGGCTATTTTGACACAAATAGTATAGGTAAAAAGCAATTATATGTGAATATAGGTTATTATTGCAAAATTAGGTAAATAGCTTAAAGAATTCAAATATAATTACGAAATAAAGTAAAAATATTATGAAACATATATGAGGATGAAAAATAGTAATTTGGATGATTAAGTCAACATAAAATAATTTGAAGGAATAATTAATATTTATTTAAGTAATTTAAATGCAGAAAAATCAATTTAAAGCTCTAAAAAATTATGAAAACATATAGAAAATGCATGTATAGGTTTATAAACTAAATGATAATGTAAATATACTCTTTTTAAAGTGTATATATATATATATATATATATATATATATATATATATATATATGTATATGAGAAAAAATTGGGTATCAACAGCTGCCCCTCTTTACGCGAGAATGATTAAAGAATTATTGGGGTAAAGAAATGATGACCGATTTTGACCGAATGGGGTGATTTTAAAAATAGAGGCCGAACTCTGGTTTCTGAGTTGCCTACATACCCCTGGTTTTACAGGAATCAGGCCATGTGTAGTTCTGGACCCAACAGTGAATGAAACCAATGGAATTATTATAGGAATGGTCGTGTGTTTCGAAAGGGTTCTTTTGGGATGATAGTATCGGATGTAGAGTTATGAATGTGAATCTAAAACGTAATGGATGTATTATAGAGCAAGTATCTGAATAGCCATAGAGAAAAGTGAGTAATTGATGAGAGTAGGTTACGTTTGAAATAATTGCAAGAGGCGAACGTTATGAACGAAAATCGGAGCAAAGATTTCTCCCGTGTGAAGAACGCTTACTTCCTGGATTACCTGAAAAACTAAAAACACAATGCATGCAAATATATATGGGTTATTGCGAGAATTTAAACATGATGCAAATTCCCATTGGACCATAAAGGATGTCTTTTGATGGTGAGGATGATGTCCTTAGAACATGATGTCTCGGGCCATGAATCATGAGATAAGGGATTCGCAGGCCATGAAATGATACTCCCGGGCCATGAGAGTGGTGCCTCTGAACCATGACACCTCTGAACCATGACACCTTTGAACTTTAACTCGAAGACTTGGTGGCCTTGATGACATCAACTTGAACACTTGGCAGACATTGTAGACTTCAACTTGAAGACCGACAAACATGAAGATTAGACAGACTTGAAGATTTGGCGGACTTTGACGCTTCAACCTAAGGACTTTGAGGGCTTAAATAATTCAAATTGAAGACCGACGAGTTCGAGGACCTTAACTTGAAGCCTGACAGACTTGAAGACTTCAACTTGGAGACTTGGAGACTTAAATATTTCGACTTGAAGACCAAAGAACTTGAAGACTGGCAGGCTTAAAGATTTGGCGAACATGAACACATAATGAACACCAGATTTCAGTGCAAATACTTGGTAGCCTCCGAAAAGACTATAATCATCCCATTGAAGACACTTGTTTACTATGGAGGCTTACCCCCTCAAAGTCATATGAGATCCAAAATTCAATAGATGAATGATATTTCAGTCCGACTTTCAAGTACCGGTTGAATGAATTACTTCCATCATACTTCTTTTGGAAAATTATTGGGGCAATATGTATCTTTTGAACTTATGTTAATGAACTTAATATAAAACTCTAAGCTGCCTACATACCTCGGTGAAGAGGATCAAGTCATACCGTAGTTCAGAATGGGTGATTTTTAATTTTTTTAACTTTTTTATGTCCTAACTTTTACCAAGGCCACCTCTTTAGAGGTTCTTAACCTAGTGAACTTTTTTATCTTATTTTTTTATTTATGTCCTAACTTTTGCCTAGGCTGCCTCTTTCGAGGTTTTCAACCTAGCTAACTACACAATTTATACTCATGCGGTCTAGGAGTGTAGGAACATGCAGTTTAGTCTCGTGTGTCAAGGAGCGTTGCAACATCAAGGATAATACTTCTTCAAAAACTTGCAATTGATAGGGCTGCTTCTCATGCCATCTGCATCAACCAGCTTGTAAGGCCCACTTAAATAAGCTTCTTGCACGACATATGGTCCATCCCATTTTGAGATGAACTTCCCTATAGGTTTCTAGGAAGTAATAATGGGCCTTCTTATGGAAAGGACTTGATCTCCTACTAGAAAGGATCTTGGGCAAACTCTTTTATTGAAGGAGCGAGAGAATCAAGCTTGATAAATTCAAGACTCTGTTGAGCTTCCAACCTCTTCTCATCAAGAACCTCCAACTCTACAAATCGAAGTCGAGCATTTTCTTCATCAGTGATCCCTTCATTAATAGCTAATGGTAATGAAGGTATTTGACGCTCCAGTGGCAAGATGACTTCAACTCCATAAATGAGTGCATAAGAGGTTGATTATGTTGGCGTGCAGTGAGTTGTCCTATATTCCCATAGAGCTACTTCCCTACGGTCACACCAATCCTGTTTGGATTTGGAGACTACTTTCTTTAACAAGTTTCATAGAGTATTGTTGAATGCCTCGGCTAGACCATTCGCAGTAACATTGTACGTAGAAGAGTTACGCTTCTTGAAGCCAAAGAGTTCACAAATCTTATTCACCAACCTATTGGCGAACAACTTGCCTTATATCCATTTTTATGTAACGAGGAATTCCAAAGCGATAGATAATGTTTATTCGGATGAAACTTGCAACATTTTCCCTCTTTACTTCCTTAAGAGCAACAACTTCAGCTCATTTTGAGAAGTAGCTAGTTGCAGCCAAGATGTATAGGTGCCCACCAGAGGACTTTGGCAGTGGTCCAACAATATCCAATCCCCCAGCGTCAAATGGCCAGGATACAATAGTCGGATGCAACACTTCAGGAGGTTGATGAATATAATTCGCATGGAATTGACAAGCCTTCCATCTTTGAGCGTAGTCCAAGCAATCCTTTACCATCATTGGCCAATAATATCCCAACCTTTTTATATGGAAGTGGAGCTTTGGTCCAGATTAGTGTGACCCACATACCCAGAATGTGCCTCTTGCAGAGCTTGGATTGCTTCTTTTTCCCTAAGCATCGCAAGAGTACTCCCTCGAAAGACCTTCTGTATAGAGTATCTTTGTAGTAAAGGAACCAATGTGCATGAATACGGATTTCAGTCCTTCTCCTAGGATTTTTTGAAAGTATCCCATAGCTTAAGTAGTCGATAATGGGTTATCTCCATTCTTCTTTCTCAGCTTCAGAAACAACGACAAAATACTTGAGTTCATTTTCTTCACCTTCAGCCTCGGTGGCGGTACTACCCATTTGTGGCAGACAGTAACTTGCACTTGATCAGGCAGGGTTAACGATGAAGCTAGGGCAGCCAAAGCATTGGCCTTCTTATTTTCTATCCTCGGCACATGTTGAATAATCACGTCGCCGATCCGCCCCATTAATTTTCTAGCATAACCATGATATGGGTGTAGTTCAGGTATCTTAACCTCGTAACTACCTAAAAGTTGGTTGATTACCAACTAAGAGTCAACAGAGACTTGCAATTGCAACCGCTTTGTTTAAACAGTCATTTCAAGTCCAAGTAGTGGTGCTTGATACTCAACAACGTTGTTAGAGCAGAGTTGCATCAACCCCAAAAGAGTAATGGTAGAACTTCACCATGAGAAGTGACAAATACTACACTCCTCCACGATGTGCAGCCATCAAAGTACATCTTCCATGGAGGTTGAACTTCAATTACCATTGCACCCTCCTCAGGTAATTCATCAGTTAGCTCTCAATCATCAAGTATAGGTTGATACTAAGAAGTCCGCTAACACTTGTCCTTTTATAGCCTTTTGTGGGATGTACCCAATTTCAAATTGTTGAAAATGGAGGTACCACCTGTCGATACCCAATTTTTCCCTATATTTTTTTTATGTAAAATACCTTTCAAAATAGCATGTATAAGCATATATGAGTATTTTCCATGGCTGCATTGTTTTTCTTAAATTTTCAAAGATTTTTAAATCAATTTACTTCCCTATTTTATCAAGAAAAACCAATAATTATCCCCAAAGTTATAATTTTAGTGATTCATTTATTGGAGTCTCATATTTATATTAAAATATAGCTAAGGTATTTTTTTACACATTTTTTATAAATTTATTTGGTATTTTTTAAGGATAGAATTGCATAATTGCAATATTAGCCATTTTAGGTTTAAATTCGTCTCATATTCATAAAATGAGATTTTATATTTTTAAATCAATAATCATGTGTTATAAATAATTTTTATTATTTCAATTTATTTTCGGAAATTAATTTAATATTTTTTATAATTTTAAATTGTAAAACTGGCTATTTAAATAATAACCCAATCTGTTTCAATTTTAGCCTAAAATCTGACCCCTAATTGGACCCCAATTTCAGCCCAATTTCAATTAAAACCCGACCCAAGCCCCAATTACCCCTACAAGACCCAAAACCTTATTAAAAGATCAACGACCCTCATCCGCCCTTACCTTTTTTAACCAAACGACCCCCCAATACCCCTCGAATTCCTCATTCGTCTCTATCTCTCTATTTTTGGTTTTATCTAGAACCTTCCCTATCCTATCCTCCCCGATAAGTTCTGTTCATCTTCTCCGGCCACCTTTTAACCTAAATCTATGGTGGTCTCACTGCCCACAAAGACACCTATAGCTCCTCAAGTTTGGTTAACTGAAGCTTCATGACTCGACCACGAAGATTTGGGTCCAGACCTCTGTTGATTCAAGCTTTACGGCCCTGCTCCGGCCCTGCTCCGGCAAGTTATGTCTCTTTCGAGCCTGGCTACGACTCCTTCTGTTTAGATCCAAGCCTTTCTCACCATTTGGGTTCCTCTAAAAACCCTAGCTTTGAGGTTTTTCTGATCTCTTTAGAACTATTCCAGATCTATGCTTTCCCTAAGTTTTAAATAATTTTCTGGATTTTCTTTCAAAAAAAAAACTATACTTTTGAAACCATCTCTTTTTCCGATCTAGGGTTTTTCTGAAATATTTAGATGTTTCTCAAATTTTCTCTTTCTTTTGTGTGTTTCTTCTACTATATTTTCCTCTACTGTGTTCTCGCGTGTTTCTTCTACTGTATTTTCCTCTACTGTAATTCTTGCTGTGAGCACGTAATTTTTGCCCTATATGAATTACTCCCACAAATTCAGAACAAAATAAATTTTCCCATTATTTGCAATTTCGTAGATTTTTGTAGCATTTTTTGCATTTGTCTGCGCGTGTTAGTTTTGTTTTATTGATGAAAAATGCAAAAATATGGTGCATTTGCATTTAGGACTTAATTTTACATTTGATAGACTAATTAGCAAATTAGTTGTCCTATAGAAATGGAAAAATCATAAAAATTAATTTATTTTCACACTTTTAATTGTAGTTCGAATTTTGGTAGTTTTCCTTTAATTTGGTTTTTAATTAATTGTGGTAATTATCAGTTAATTAATTTAATTTGTTAGGATTAATTTGATTTAGGAATTAGTGTAGGTTTTATTTTTATGTTTTTAAAAGAAAAGGGAAAAAGGAATTGAAGAAATCAGATAATTGGGCTTCCTTTAATCCTAATTTCCTAGGCCCAAACCAAACACCCCCTACCCGCACAATTGCAGCCCAGATCCGCCCTAATACCCAGTCCGGCCAGTCAGTAAATCAGACGACGTCGTTTGGGGTTGACAGATCTGAACTGTTGATCTCGTTTCATCCAACGGACCGGAACTCCTCACACTACCCATATATATATGTCCTAACAAGACCACCCCCTATATCATCGTCTTTCAAACCCTCAAAGACCCCAACCAAATGCCACCTTGCACCACCATCCGCCGCACGCCGAAAATCGCCCACGGCGGCGGCTGGCAGCCAATCACCCCCATTTTTACACCACTTCTTCTCCTCCACCCCCACATCCCAAATCCACACTCCACTCTTCTCAAATCCTACCATAAAGCCTCAAATTTTAGAAACCCTAGCGCCGCCATGATGTTCTCCGATGGCGGCGCCACCTCAAACCGCCCCCAAACTAACACCCTGAAACCCCCATGAACCCCTCTTTCCAAATCCCTAACCCATATCCCTCGAATCACTCTCAATCCTTTAGAATCTCGAATCAAAGTTCGAAGCCCTCAAAGACAAATCGCTTTGCTTTTGATTTTGTGGCTTGCATGACCACAGACATCCGGGTTTTCAAGATTTTCGAGTCTAATTTGGCATAAGCAGTGTTGATCGTTTGCTCTTAACAAAGAACAAGCGACTAACACTGATTGTGTTAAATCAGGGAGTCCAGCATTGTGGTCGAGTCTAGTTGGTAAGCTTTCCTTGTCCTTTTCTTCTGTCCACTTTTGATTCACGTCCTACTCCTCTTCTTTTCTTCTCATCTTTCGTGAAGTAAACTGAAATTCGAGCAACTTTCTAAGCTTAGGTCTTTCCCCTAGTTTAATTTTTTGTGTTCGTTTTTCCATTCAGTTTTCTGGTTTAAAGGTCTATTCTCTGATTTTGTTAATAACATGCTTGAACCTTTGATTTTGCTTTAGTCTCATAAGTTAATTAAGTCGTCTCAATTTAATAACCTAATTCACTTTTTGCTTGTTTATGTAATTAATCAGTCGTGTAGTTAAACTGTAATTTTCAAACAAGTGTTTACTTTCTGCTCTTGGTAGACTCAGAATCTAGTTGGTTCTGATTGTATTTGGGCCTAGGGTTTCATGCCTTTAGGTTCGGGCTCATGGTCTGGGTTGGGTTTTGAGTTAATTCAACCCAGGGTCAACTTGACCCATACCCGTTTGGTCTATCTGGTTAATAAACAGGGGTCCAGGGGTAATGTGGGTAGTATAGGTAGGGGAATCTTATGTAACAACCTTAGGAATCTTCCAGGAAATGGGATGGGGGCTATGTTTAATAAACTGAAAATTAAACTAGGGGTACTTAAGCTAAAATGAAAATTGGAAAAGCCTGGAGGTGCAAAATTGATTCATTAGGGCTTCCCTAAATGCCTTGCCTATAAAGGCTCTCTAAGTTGGCATTCAAGGCAGATATTAGGGGTAGAAATCATCAGAAACTGAAACGGCTTCTAGTCCTGAAGAAATTCTGAAAATAACTTTGAATCCCTGGCATTTTTCTGGAAAACTACTAACAATTCTGCTTGGATTTTGGTTCTCTTGGTCCTAGTAGTCCAGTTTAGATCACTGAGATTCACATTTTGCATTCTGGTTCAAAATGGATTAAACTCCGAGTTGGTTGAAGTCTGATTTGGATTTTGTTGTGGTTTATATTGTTCTATTGCTGGGTTTAAAGTTAGTTGTTGTTGTTTTTCCTTCTGCTGAACCTTATTCTTTGTTTCCTTTATTCCCAGGTATTGTTCATCTCCTTGACATATGAAATGGAGAAGCACAAGTTTGTTGCTTGAAGTTTTATATACAAAGAGCATTAGTTTCTTACATGTTTGTTTTACATTTCTAAAACCTTCAAAATTAGTCTTGGCTTTCATCGTAGTTAATTCATTTCTATTTCAGCTTAAAGTTCACTTGCAATGTTAAACAAGTCATATGTTTTAAATTATTGATGGATGGCATGAAATCTGAATTCAGATTTGTACAATGGGCTCTAAAGGGCCATTATGGTGGAGTATTTATTAGGTTGTTCGAACTTTAGATCTCTGTTGAGTTTAACACTGTTTAGTATAGGTTATGTTTGAAGTTATCCAAAATGCCAAGCTAGCTGAATAATGTTCATGATTGCATGTGATGTTTTATAATGTTGCTAAGTCATTGGTTGATGTTTAACTTCTCATTTGTTATGCTGAATGATTCCATTGGATCTCTTTTGTCGATTGCATGTTCTAGGTATAGGTTTGAGTAAATTCAAATCTGAGTAATTATGTTGGTTGAGCAATTGCTGGATTTGGGAATCCTTTGAATTTCATAATTGTAAGCTTAGTTACTTTGAGCTTAAGCGACCAAGTCCAGAAGTTGTTCCAATTACATGTCCATAGCCCTTTTGTTCGATTTGCTTTTAAATGGTTAGCAATGGTTGGTTCTGAAAACTTGGGCCAGAGTTGGTCCAAGGGTAGATGCTTTTAAACTCAATGTCACTATGGGTACTTGACTGTCTGCCTTCTTTTGAGAATTGGACTCATTGGTTCCAAACTCGAAAGCAGTAGGAATGGATTGGATT
Source organism: Nicotiana tabacum (assembly GCF_000715075.1). Lineage (NCBI taxonomy): Eukaryota > Viridiplantae > Streptophyta > Magnoliopsida > Solanales > Solanaceae > Nicotiana > Nicotiana tabacum. The sequence continues at coordinate 25,912 of NW_027438514.1, forward strand.
CATAGCTATTTGTTAAAATTGGTTTTGATTTAATTGCCCTTTTAATTTGGTATTCACTAGTTAATTAGAAGGATTGGGATTTTATAGTTAAAAGTTCCGCAAGCCTCCTCGAACTGATTAATTGGGCTTTCAAATAGTGGAGGTGAGCCATATTAGACAACATAAATAGCTATGGCCCTCAAAAATTAAATCTAGAAATCTTTTTGAATCGAGGTGTGCCATGCCAAATAAAACCCCTAAATTCATGGCCCTCACTTAATTAATTTTAATCCTTTAGAAATCGAGGTGTGCCATTAGTTGAATTTCCATGGCTCTCGTAAAATTGGAAGTGCGTAGTTGCTTTAGGCGCGCTATTTTAAAATTACTTTCCTAAACTCGGGTGTGCATTTCATGTGACCCAAATCCAAATTTCAACAACGTTAAATAAAATGTGTCGCGGACCGCGGGTGCATTTCATGTGGCGTGGTTCAAAGACATGTTTTAGATTACGTTGAAATCTTCCTTAAAATAATTAAAAGCAGTTTTAAAGTTTAAATACACATAGGTTTAAAAGTGTTTTAAAAATCAGATAAATAGTCCAATAATAATAGTTGAGCGACCGTGCTAGAACCACGGAACTCGAAAATGCCTAACACCTTCTCCTGTAACAGAATTTCTTATCCGTATTTCTGTGTTCGCGGACTGTAAAATAGAGTCAATCTTTCGTCGATTCGAGATTTGAAACCGGTGACTTGGGACACCATAAATTATCCCAAGTGGCGACTCTGAATTTTAAGTAAATAATCCCATTTCGATTGTCACTTAAATTGAAAAAAATTCTCTTAATACCCTTCCGGGGGTGTAGGTAAAAAGGAGGTGTGACAGCTCTGGCGACTCTGCTGGGGAGCAAACCCAGAATCTCTGGTTCAGGGTTCAGAATTCTAGCTTAGATGAATTGTTATAGTTGGCTTCATTAATTATCTAATTTTGTTACATGTTTGGGCCTAATGTGCTAAGTGTTGCTTTTACCACTTTGATATTCTGTGAACTGTATATAAACTGCTACGAAACCCTTCTTCTCTTTGAGTCTACTAAATCATGGAGGAGTGTGCACTTTGTGTGACTTCTCTTCTGTTAGAGTCATATCCCAAATTTTAGAATGAGCTTCGGACAAGTTGCAAAGCCGGTGAAGATTCTGTATTCCCGGTACACTGCCCCCCTCGGCTCGAGTTGTCCGCTCGGGTAAGCCAGTTCTAGAACAATTAACCCAGGTTTTAAACCTAGTATAACAAGACCTCATGCCGGATCCCTAGTAGGAACGTTTGCTTGCATCACGTGCATTTGACTTTGGAGACTCAACACAGGGGTTGGGTCTGTCTAGGACAGGTGTACCAAAAATGAAAATACCATCCTGATGCATCTTACTTGCTACTTGTGCATTTATTTGATTTGGATTTGCATGATGACCGACTTTTGAATAATGGGAGAAAGTGGGAAAAAAGAAAGTAGCAATGTGAGGGTTAAGTGAGTTAAATCACCTATTTTAGAAAACCAATGTCCAAATAGTACTGAAACTCTGCCAAATATTTTGAGAAAAATGAAAGAAAAAAAAGAAGAAAAGGTTTTGCTTTGAAAAATATTTGGTTTTATTTTACTTGCCCGAACTATGCCAGTTTGGTTTTTACTGAATATGAGATACGTAGGCAACCCCCATCGGGTCCAACTTCCTTTTTGCAAAAATATCCCAAAAAGAATAAATGTTTTTTATTTTTATTGCAAATAAGTAAGGTGATGTCATTCTTGGATAAAATAGCTGAATGTCCCCAAAAGGGCGCCGGAAGGCCATTTTGCAAGAATAGCCACCTTGGTCATTTTTCAAGGTTTTTGTCGGTTAGCGAACACAACCGTAAAATCTTCGATTTCGGAGTACTGAAAGGCCGTATTGGTAAAAGCCGGATATTTTTGTGAAACTTTTGAAGAAAAAATGGTCATTTTTCTTGAGTCATAGTTTTCTTTTAATTAAAATCACCTTAATAAATGTGCAGGATGAGCACAATTCAAAATGAACCTTTCCCAATCCGTGAAGAAATCCCGTTGGAGCTACATATGTGGTGGCATGATTTGGGGGACAATATCAAAAACGTTGTGACAAAAGCGTTGGGTGGTCTTGTCGGGCTCTTGAAGGTTAAGCCGAGAAAGGACATAATTGAGGCCTTGATACCATTTTGGGACCCAACACATAATGCATTCCACTTTGCTGATTTCGAGTTAACTCCTACACTAGAAGAGATAGGAGGCTACGCCGGTTTCGAGGGGAATCTTAGGAATCAATACCCGGTAGCACCGAGAACAGTAACCCCTCACAAATTTTTGGACTTGTTATGCATCAGTCGGGACATCCGAGATGGAAATTTGGCCAAAGGATTCTGTACCTTCTACTTTTTGTACCAACATTATGGGAATTCCCGTGGCTTCGAGACGCCAGATACCGGTCTTACTCACGCGGGAAACCAAGACAAGTGGGAAGCTCGAAGAGGATTAGATTTTATAATGGCGTTCCTGGGTACTTTGATTTGCCCTAGAAAAGATGGGAACATAGAGTTAGGACTCATGGGGATAGTCGACTTTATGATGAAAAAGGCAAATGGGACCATAGTGCCGATGATTTTGGCAGAAATTTATCGAGCTCTGACCCTTCGTCGAGAAGAGGGAAAGTTCTTTGAAGGGTGCAATATGTTGTTACAATTATGGATGGAGGAACACCTTTGCCACCATCCTGAATACTTGAATTATGGTATGACTGGCCTCGAGTGCATTGAAAAACATGAAAAGCGGGTAGAGGGTTATGAGTTCCCGGATGGTACGGAAGCATGTCATGCTTATTTGAGATCTTTGACTACAAATAAGATCGAATGGACATTCGAGTGGCTCTCGGTCAGTGAGGTAATTTATATATCGGCTAAGGTCTGTTTTCTGCTATTAATGGGTCTTCGGAGTATTCAGCCTTATGCCCCACACCGAGTTCTACGTCAGTTAGGCTGATACCAGATCATCCCACACGATGAGGATTTGAGTCGGCAGGTTATTGAGTTGGAACCAAAAGCCGCTTTTCCAGAAGAAAGAGTGCGTCGGATTTGGCATCAGTGCAGATTCTTAGAGCCTAGAACTCAAGTACGAGATCTATCCAGAGGCGAGGTGGATCCTAGTTGCACTGCTTGGTATGGTAAAAGATCCTGAGTTCATCATGATCCCAAAAGACCCACAAAGAAACCTCATGTCCAACAATTTACCGACGAAGCACAGGTGCAATGGGATTGGTTGACCAAAGAAAATGAGTACCAAGCCACCATAAGCATGCTGGAAAGGCAAGTCATGGACCTTCAATTTGAAAATGGTTTGCAAGTCACCGCAGATGAGGGGGAAAAGAAAAAACTAACTCAGGAAAATGAAGCCCTCAAAGCTCAAATCCGAAAGATGAAAATAGTTGCTAGAAACCCGGAAAGAAGCCGAGCGGATGAAAGGCTTATAAGCAGTCTGAAAAAGAAAGCCCTTGAGTGTCAAGATGACCTACAAAAGTCTAAGGCCAATCTGGCGAAAGTCCGGGCTCAATTGGAAGAAAATGCAAAAGGTCGGACACAGCTTGTGCAACAAATGAAGAAAAAGTATGAAGGGACAATCACCGGCCTGAAAAGAAAAGTAACTACTCTTGAGAATGAGGCAGCCAAGCAGGCTAAAGATTTCAAAGCTGATAGGGAACACTGTTATGATTTGATGGCTCAGATGGAGGAAGAAATGCAACAGTTGCAAAATCAACATCTCCATGACACTCAGGTGTTAGAATCCCGGAATCAACAGGTCGGGCGTCTGCTTCAGGAAAAGGGTAGAATCCGAGAGAGGGTCAGAGCCGTTGCCGACTACATTGTTGTGAAATGCCAAGCATGTGAGGACATGACTCGTAACACTTTCTTCGATGTAGTGATGACATTTTTCCGCCAGATAATGAGTGATTTGGAGAGGCTTCAAGGGGATCTCGCACAGTGGCCCATGGCGAGACCGAATTATGTCCCACAGGCCCTAGGAGCATTTGAGGCATTGATGTATTCATGATTTTTACTCGAGTCTGTATTTTCTTTCTGTTGGAGTTTGTTAGTCTATTTCCAAGTCTATGTTTTCATCTTATTGTTGGAGCCTGTTAGTTTCCTTTTCGAGTTTGTTGATTTTTATGGTTAAAATTCGGTAGGATGAGTCGTTGTAATCAAAACATGTTATTTTTATGAAAATTTGAAAATCCCAAAATATTTTATTATTTATTTTTTCCCCCAGAACTATGCTTGGTCTGATTCATGCAGGGTCAGGATACGTAGGCAATCTCTATAGGATTCGACCATAACCAAAAGAAGAAAATAACGATAAGAGAGAGGAAAACAAGAGAAAAACAAGAAAAGAAAAGAGAAAAAATAAGAAACCATGGGGAGGAAATAACGGCAAAACAAGAGAGAGAAATGAGAGGATAAAAACAAAGAGAGACCAAGCAAGGATAGACAAGAATGAAAAAAATGAAAAAAAGAAAAAAAAAAGAGAGAGAGAAAAGAGAAGTTGCAAACGGAAATAAGGAAAAGACGGGATGAGGCAAGCAGCCGATTAAATGCATAATAGAAACGGTTAACTGCTTAGGTGCATTCATTCCCCAAATGTGCGGTTGCCTATCTGTTAAACCCTGATCGTTAACAAGTTTGCTATTGTCGTCAAGTAGCAGGAAGGTGGTTAGTTTGATTGGAAATCTGGAAACTCACTCCTATAACACCCGGTCCAAAAACAAACTGAACATGGCTAACCAAGAACTTGAGGCAAGCATTGTCGATCCGTCAAAAGTGGTAGAAGAATCGGAGGTTAGTCTGAAAGATGAGTTGTATAAGCTGAAGCAACAGATGGCTGAAATGTATCAAGCATGGGCAAAAGGGCACCCACCGCCAGTTTACCCCTCCAACCCTGCTTTTATCCCGCCATTGGCTCAGCCCTAGGAACCACCCACTGTGAACTCATCTCCGGCCTTTCCCCTCTACCAACAATGCCATGGCACCACTTCCCAGACATCACAAGCTCCACAACTCAAACAAGTCTCGTACCCTCTTCCACCAGTCACTCCTGTTTTTGTGGCACCCCCACCTACTGCATTACACCGATCCTCTAGTGAGCCTCTGCTCCAGACTCACGACAACCAGCATTAACCCCCCGAGCCCACTTTCAAGGTTCCCGAACCCTATTCCTACACTCCTCATTTTGACCTCCCTGCGGAAACCGAAAAACCATCTAAAATCCCGAACAGGAGGAGATGTTCAGGAAAGTTAAAAGCCTGGAACAGTCATTCAGGGACATGCGGGGGTTGGGAGGTCAAGTAAATGTGGCTTACAAAGATCTATGTCTATTTCCAGATGTGCAATTGTTGGTAGGGTTTAAGATGCCCAAGTTTGATTTGTATGATGGGCACGGTGATCTAGTGGCGCATTTGAGAGATTTCTGTAGCAAAATGAGGGGAGCTGGCGGGAAAGATGAGTTTCTAATGGCATATTTCAGTCAAAGTCTGAGTGGTTCGGCGCTGGAGTGGTACACTCGGCAGGATCCTAGAAGATGGTACACATGGTATGATCTAGCCCATGCATTTTCTTGCCACTTCCAGTACAATCTCGAGATTATTCCGGATCGTTTGTCTTTGATGAAAATTGAGAAAAAGCACAATAAAAGTTTCAGGGAGTATGGTTTTAGGTGGAGAGAGCAGGTAGCAAGGGTTGACCCTCCAATGAAAGAAAGTGAAATGGTGGATTATTTTTTGCAGGCCTTAGAACCTACTTATTACGGTCATCTGGTATCAGCTATAGGCAAGTCCTTCAATGAAGTGGTAAAAATGGGTGGTATGGTAGAAGAAGGGCTCAAGACAAACAAAATCATGAGTTATTTGGCTATTAAGGCAACCACCCAGGCCATTCAAAGCAGAACTAGGGGGGGTAATTGGAAAGAAGAAGAAAGAAGATGTAGCAACGATCGATTCAGGAGCTTGGTTCGGACCCAAGGGTTCACCTCACCACTATCATCAGCCTCGCCCCACCGCCAAGCCTACCCTCATACCCCATATAGCCCACCACAACACTACTACCCACTACCAGACCCCCATTTCTCTGTCCATCATGCCCAAACATGCAGCCAACCTCCGGCCCACGCACAATGGCATGCGCCAGTCCCACATAATACATACCCAACTCCACAAAATGCCTATCCACCCCCAAGAGCCTATCGAAACCTCCTGGATCAGGTTTCCGGCCCAACCAAGAATTTAAGAACGAGAGGTTGCAAAAGAAGAAAACCTTCACTCCATTGGGAGAATCCTATACCAGTTTGTTACGCAGGTTGAGACAATTGGGTATGCTGAGTCCGATCGAGCCAAAACTGCCAAACCCTCCCCCGAGGAATCTTGATCACTCTGTGAGCTGAGAATATTGTTCTAGTGCTCCGGGGCACGACACAGAGAGGTGCTGGCAATTGAAAATAGCTATTCAAGAGCTCATTGATACTAATCGGATTAAGGTCCAAGCTCCGGAGGCGCCCAATATCAACTACAATTCGTTGCTAGCACATCCTGAGACAAATATGATCGAGATAGTGCATAGGGGAGGGGATCCCAAGAAACATTCACAGATCGTCATGATGATTCGGTCCAGTGAATTCAGGTCGATTGAAAGGTCAACAAGTGAGAAGGCAGTGATCAAGTTGAAAGGGACAAATAGTGAATCATCCGCGGTAGGCAAGAAGGGGTTTTCAAGTGGTGTTGCAGTGAAACAAGGAAAAGCAAAAGTGATGATGCCAGGGGTGGCAAACAAGCCTGTCATAATTATGGAGGGTGCTCGCACAGATCCTGTAATTATCAAACATATTACCCAATTACCAACAGTCAACGGCAAGGTTGTCCCATGGAATTATGAACGAGTAACAGTGACTTACAAGGGGAAAGAGGTTAAAGAAGAAGTTTGTGAGACCCATGGTTTGACTCGATCGGGGAGATGCTTTGCCCCCGAAGAGTTAAGAAAGGCTAAGATTTCCAAAAATAACCCAGTGCTGGTGAAGAAAGTTGTGACGAGGAAGAAGCAGAGGAATTTTTGAGAAAGATGAAAGTGCAGGATTATTCCATTGTGGAGTAGTTGAGGAAGACACCTGCTCAGATTTCACTATTGTCATTATTGATTCATTTAGACGAGCAACATCAGGCTTTGATGAAGATCCTGAATGAGGCCCACGTTCCTGACAAAATCTCAATAAACCACTTAGATAAGATAGCTAACAATATATTTGAGGTAAACAGAGTCAATTTTTCTGATGATGAGTTGCCCGTGGAGGGTACTGAGCACAATAGAGCCCTCTATCTTACGGTGAAATGCGAAGATTCCGTGGTTACTCGGGTATTGGTTGACAATGGTTCTAGTGCGAACATTTTCCCTCTCTCCACTCTGAACAAGTTGAAGGTGGATGATAAAAGAATTCACAAGAACAATATCTGTGTTCAGGGATTCGACGGTGAAGGGAAAGATTCAGTCGGGGACATAGTGTTTGAGCTTACAATAGGGCCAATTGAATTTACCATGGAGTTCCAGGTGCTCGATGTGGTTGTTTCTTATAATCTGCTGTTAGGTCGACCCTGGATTCATGCTGCCAAAGAGGTCCCATCCACTCTGCATCAAATGGTCAAGTTTGAATAGGATATACAGGAAATTGTTGTGCATGGCAAGGATAATTTGTGTGCCCACAGTTATGCTATTGTTCCGTTCATTGAGGTTGAAAATGATAAGGGTCCTTGGGTCTACCAGGTTTTTAACACGGTGTTGGTAGAGAAAATTCAAGAAGGGAAATGCATCCCAATTCCGAGGGTAGCTGCTGCATCAGTCATGGTAGCTGTTGAAATGTTGAAAATGGTTTTGTACCGGGCAAGGGTTTGGGTGTATCTCTGCAAGGTATCATACAACCGGTGTCTCTTCCCAAAAACTTGGATTCTTTTGGTTTGGGGTTCAAGCCCACAGTTGCGGGCATAAAAGGAGCCAGAAAGTTGAAACAGAGGGCATGGGTCCTCCCAAAGCCCATCCCACGTCTCTCCAGATCATTTGTCAGGCCCGGCACCAAGAAACGCCCAACAACAACAGTTCCCAGTTCTGTGGTTGGTCCTGATAAGGAGTTGATTGAAAGGTTTGAGAAATTATTCGACGAGGTGAATATGGTAGAAGCTGGAGAGGGTTCTAGCAAGGCGGATGTGCAATTTGTTGGGCCTAGTGTAAAGATTAACAATTGGGAAGCTACTCCTCTCCCCACTAGGAAGGAGTTTGTAGTTTGCTTTGATTTTCTTTCAGTTTATCTGGATTATTACAGTGTTGTAATTCAGATTCTATGTTCCGTCCTTTTGGATGTATAAACCTTGTTATCTTTCAATTTTAATGAAATGCAATTTCCCTTTTCCATTATTTCTGATAGTTTTATTTTTGCTTTTCTTTTTCTTTCTCGTACAGTTCTTTTTATGCTGGTTTCATTGGCATGACATGCATGAGGAATCTATGGACCAGTCTTAAAAGCCAATCTAATTCTGAAATAGTAATTCAAGAAATAGAGTGCGATGATGAATCGGAATATGATGAGGATGTGGCCTTTGAAGAGATTAGTATAGAATTAAGCCATTTGGAAGAAAAACTCAAGCCTTACCTAAGTGATACAGAAGCAATCATTTAGGGGACCCAGATAACATCAGAAAAACTAAGATAAGTGTCCATTTTGAACCTCAACTCAGGGAGGAGATAATTAAAGCATTGTTTGAATACAAAGATATTTTTGCATGGTCGTATGACGACATGACAGGTCTAAGCACTGACTTGGTGGTTCACAAATTGCCCACTGACCCGACATTCCCTCCTATCAAGCAGAAGCTGAGGAAATTTAAGATTGACATGAGTATGAAGATCAAAGAAGAGGTCACCAAGCATTTTGATGCAAAAGTCATTCGGGTCACTCAGTATCCCACTTGGTTAGCCAATGTAGTATCTGTGGCAAAAAAATATGGCAAAACCAGGATGTGTGTTGATTATCGTGATCTCAACAAGGCGAGTCTCAAGGACAACTTCCCACTACCAAATATCCACACTTTGATTGACAATTGTGCCAAACATGAGCTTGGGTATTTTGTGGATTGTTATGATGGTTATTATCAAATCCTAATGGATGAGGAAGATGCAGAGAAGACGACATTCATCACACCATGGGGAACATACTGCTACAAGGTCATGCCTTTCGGTTTGAACAATGCTGGGGCAACTTACATGAGGGCAATGACAACCATATTCCACGACATGATACACAAGGAGATCGAGGTTTATGTGGATGATGTAATCATAAAGTCTAGAAAGCAGTCTGATCATGTCAGATATTTGAGAAAATTCTTCCAAAGGCTTCGCAGGTACAATCTCAATGCGCATTCGGTGTGCCATCTGGAAAATTGTTGAGATTAATAGTCAGCCACCGAGGTATTGAATTGGACCCGTCAAAGATTAAAGCTATCTAAGAATTGCCACATCCAAGGAACAAGACTGAAGTGATGAGTCTATTATGGAGGTTGAATTACATCAGCAGGTTTATTGCTCAGCTTACGACAACTTGCGAGCCTATCTTCAAACTGTTGAAGAAGGATGTTGCGGTAAGGTGGACAGACGAGTGTCAAGAAGCATTTAATAAGATAAAGGGGTATTGGTCAAACCCACTTGTGTTGGTCCCACCAGAACCAGAGAAACCTTTGATTCTGTATTTGACAGTTTTGGACATTTCATTTGGTTGTGTTCTGGGTCAACATGATATCATCGGCAGGAAGGAGTAGGCCATCTATTATCTCAGCAAGAAGTTCACATCTTACGAAGTTAAGTATACTCACCTTGAGAGGACATGTTGCACCCTAACTTGGATGGCACAGAAGCTGAAGCATTATTTGTCATCTTACACTACTTACCTCATCTCTTATTTGGATCCATTAAAGTATATCTTTCAGAAGCCTATGCCCACAAGGAGGCTCGCAAAGTGACAGATTTTGCTCACAGAATTTGACATCATCTATGTGACCCAGACTACGATGAAAGCCCAGGCATTGGCTGACCATTTGGCTGAGAACCCAGTGGATGAGGAATATGAGCCTTTGAAGACATACTTCCCTGGTGAAGAGGTAATGAACCTTGATGAGTTGGAACAAGTTGGAGAGCCAGGTTGGAAACTTTTCTTTGATGGAGCTGCTAACATGAAAGACGTTGGGATAGGAGCTGTATTGATTTTCGAAACAGGACATCACTACTCTGTTACGGCTCGGATTCATTTCTACTGTACTAACAACATGGCTGAGTACGAGGCATGCATTTTGGGCTTGAGGTTAGCTGCAAACATGGTTGTCCAGGAAGTTTTGGTCTTGGGGGACTCGGACCTTCTAGTGCACTAGATTCAAGGGGAATGGGAAACACGGGATTTAAAACTCATACCGTACCGGCAATGTTTGCATAATCTTTCTCAACGATTTTGATCAGTAGAGTTCAGGTATATTCCAAGGATTCACAACGAGGTTGTTGATGCTTTGGCTACCTTGGCGTCAATGTTACATCATCCGAATAAGGCTTATGTTGACCCGTTGCATATTCAGGTCCATTATCAGCATGCTTACTGTAATGTGGTAGCAGAAGAGTTTGATGATGAGCCTTGGTTTCACGATATCAAGGAATATATCAAGATGGGGGTGTATCCGGTACAAGCCAAAGGTGATCAAAAGAGAACAATTCGGCGTTTGGCAAGCGGATCTTTCTTCAGCGGAGGGGTTTTGTACAAAAAGACTCCGGATCTTGGATTGTTGAGATGCATAGATGCTAGACAGGCCACAACTATCATGACCAAAGTACATTCTAGAGTTTGTGGACCGCATATAAGTGGGTACGTGCTAGCAAAGAAGATTTTCCGAACAGGTTAGTATTGGCTCACTATGGAGCGAGATTGTATCAATTTCGTGTGCAAGTGTCATCAGTGCCAAGTGCATGGAGATTTGATTCATTCTCCACCATCTAAATTGCACACAATGTGTGCACCATGGCCTTTTGTTGCGTGGAGCATGGATATCATTGGACCAATCGAGCCAGCAGCGTCCAATGGGCACAGATTTATTCTGGTGGCCATTGATTATTTTACCAATGGGGTGAAGCTAAAAATTTCAAGTCTGTGAGCAAGAAAGTAGTGGTCGATTTTGTGCACTCAAATATCATTTGTCGGTTTGGGATCCCAAAGGTGATCATCACAAATAACGGCGCTAATCTCAACGGTCATTTGATGAAAGAGGTGTGTCAACAGTTTAAGATTACACATCGCAATTCCACCCCATATCGGCCCAAAGTGAATGGAGTAGTCGAGGCAGCCAACAAGAACATAAATAAGATACTTCAGAAAATGGTGGAGGGTTCTAGACAGTGTCATGAAAAGCTGCATTTTGCATTGCTGGGTTATCGCACTACTGTTCGTACTTCAATAGGGGCAACTCCTTATTTGTTGGTATATGGCACTGAGGCGGTGATACTCAGGCTGAAGCAAAAGGCAAGTTCGCCCCAAATTGTCAGGGGCCGTTCATCGTGATGAGAGTGTTGCCCAATGGTGCTTTGTATTTAACAGACATAGAAGGCAAATGTGTAGAAATAGCCATCAATTCCGATGCGGTCAAGAGATATTATGTATGATTTCTTTGTTTAAATTGTATTTGTTTGTACTTGGCATGTTTTGAAAATTGGAATGCGGTCAAGAGATATTTTGTTCTGCTATCTAAACACTTTGTCCTTTGTTATCCCGTTGAGCCTTATTTACTTCCTTTCATACCCCTCTTTTGGAATCAGTAGCAAAGATCAGAAACGCAAGCATGAAAGATAAATAAAGGAAAAGAGAGAAAAGAGAAGAATGAAAAGAGAAAGAAAAGAAGAAAAGAAAAAAGAGAGAGAAAAAAAAGAAAAGAAGATAACAAAACAATAAGGAGAGAAAAAGAAAGCAAAAAGAGAAAGAAAAGAAAGAGAAAATCACAACAGCAAAGCAACGTCTATGTCATCAACTACGTTTGACCTGATTCCTTTTAAGGATACGTAGGCAGACTCATGGTTCGGTCCCATCAAAATAAAATCCCAAAAGTCCCCAAGCAAAGAAACTGGGGCAGAAGTTGTGATTGTTGTAAGAAATTTGATTCCGAAAGTTGTAATTTTGAACCCATTTGAGTTGTTTTGAGCCTTTTGACATCCTTTCTTTCTAACCCTATCCAAAAGCCCACGTTACGGTCCAAAGAAAGACCTTCTGAACAGTCTTCGAGAGATGCTAAGTCGAGCAAGTAGAAGTGATTCATATTAGGGGCAACACTCTGGTCCAAGAAGGATAATGAAAAATGAGAGAGTATTATTGGTGAAAACCTTCACGGGCACCTTGAGGCAAAAGTGAGTTGAGAGATGAACAAATGAGAGAGGTATGTCGGTGAAAACCCTTCAGGGCACCGCAGGTCAAACAAGGTCAAGGGTTTGGCAAAGAAATTGGGTTTTGAAGATCTCAGAACAAAGTATGGAAACTGAAAGTTGATTGGTGGGACAAATTGGGCCAATTAATCCGAAACGCATGTCAGGATCATTGGTTCCAACTGCTCCACTCAGATAAGTCTTTTTTCTTTTCCACTTCAGATAGTCTTCCAGTTTTGGATTTTTCTTATCCTTAACTCTGAAATTCATTGCATTTCATTTCTTTTGGATTTATTTCACTAATATGTTCCCAATGTCAGTTCAATTTAAGCAAATAAGAAGGAATTTCAAAGCTTACTCCCAACTTCCAAAGTGGCACAAGGCACAGGGCGGCCAAGGCATTGCTAGAGATAGTATGATGTGAAATGGGGTATAAAAGGTCAAAGGAAGTTCCATCGGTAAAATGGTTTGGTAATTTCGTAGGGAATGCAGAGGTTAAAACAGATGGGGCAGAGATGTAATACAACGGTTTGGGTATAGAACACTCGGGTCATCCAATGTCATGGGGTTTGAAAGTCAATCGGGAAGTCAAGTGGTTCTTGGCCAGTTCAGGAGAAGTCAGTCAAAAACAAAACACAACAACGGGGAGGTCATTTTCAGCAAGAATGCCACAAACTAACCACAACATTTTAAACTGACAAGATTTTTTTTATTGAAACAGGGGAAGGAAATTTTGATTGTTTTGGAGAAACCTACCGTAAGGAAAGGCAAGCATCAGACAGGTTTGACTGTAAATTTTCAGGACCCTCCTGGAAAATGGGACCTAGTTTATAATTCAAAACAATCATGAGTAGCATAATCTAGCATAAATGTAACCCTAAGGAATATAAGTTGGCTTCAAAGTTTGCATGTTTAAGATAGGATTTAATTAATAATTGTCAGGATCCTCCTGAATAATGGTACCTATCTTTAAAATTTCCATTGGATAACAAAATTTAGCGTAAGTTCTAGTGTAGGGTAATATAATTTAGCCATAAATAGTCATTCTTAAGATAAAACTTGACTTTTGATTTGCAGGACCCTCCTGGATAATGGGATGTAGTTTTAAGACCTTCTTAGATAACAAGATTTAGCGGAAGTCATACCTTTAGAAAACATAGTTCAGCTAGAAGTTTTCAGGACCCTCCTGGATAATGGGATGTAGCTTTAATACTTTCTTACCTTCAGAAGATATAACTTAGATTTAAAATTGTTGTTTAATTAAGAGTTGTCAGGATCTTCTTGGATAATGGGGTGTAGTCTAAAGATCGGCTTAGATAATAAGATGTAGCGAAAGTAATACCTTTAGGAGATATAATTTAGATTTAAAACTGTCGTTTAACTAGGAGCCGTCGGGACCCTCCTGGATAACGGGACCTAGTTTTCAAATACTTAGTAATATTTGGTAATATGAGTCAGTTTAACACTCACATAGGTACCCAGCTACCAAACTGTGGCAGCAAATTTTCTTTGTTTTGTCTATTTTTGTTGAAATCAGGTACCCACTTGGAGAACATGGAGAAGCAGTTCAAAGTTCAGCAATCAGGCGCCCACCTGGAGAGCACGAGAATATAGTTCAAGTTTTTAGCAATCAGGCACCCACCTGGAGAGCATGAGAATATAGTTCCAGTTTTGGCAATCAGGCGCCCACCTGGAGAGCACGGGAATACACTTCAAGTTCAGCAATCAGACACCCACCTGGAGATCATGGGAATACAGTTCAAGTTCAACAATCAGGCGCCCACCTGGAGAGCACGGGAATACAGTTCAAGTTCAGCAATCAAGCGCCCACCTGGAGAGCACGGGAATACAATTCAAGTTCAGCAGTCAGGCGCCCACCTGGAGAGCACGGGAATACAATTCAACTTCAGTAGTCAGGCGCCCACCTGGAGAGCACGGGAATACAATTCAAGTTCAGCAGTCAGGCACCCACCTGGAGAGCATGGGAATACAATTCAAGTTCAGTAGTCAGGCGCCCACCTGGAGAGCACGGGAATACAATTCAAGCTCAGCAGTTAGGCGCCCACCTGGAGAGCACGGGAATACAATTCAAGTTCAGCAGTCAGGCATCCACCTGGAGAAAGGAAAAACATCTCAGATTACAATTCAAGGCGGCAACAAAGGGATTTCACCAGGAGAATACAAGTCCACAAGGCAACAAGAACCACAAGAGCAAGTTTGAAGATATAGATAGGATTTTGTAATGCATAGATCATAGTCTAGTCTAGCTTCTTTTTATTTTGACATGGTATAATAAGGGGTTCAGTAAGCAGTAGCAGCAGCAACAGTGAAATCACAGCTCATGGTAGTCCCAGCTACCAAAACTTCCCGAACTACACTGACCTGATTCCTTTATAGCCAAGGATATGTAGGCAACCGCGGAAGTAGGGTGAGGTCAAATCTTTCAAAAAATGCTTTCCACGGAGTATTCAAACGGGCAAAAATCACTCGAATCCGCTCACTTTATCTTTGTACGAAAACTCTTCATGTTTCCGAGAAAAGAGGTCCAGCTGTGAGCACGTGATTTTTGCCTTATATGAATTACTCCCACAAATTCAAAACAAAATAAATTTTCCCATTATTTGCAATTTTGTAGATTTTTGTAGCATTTTTCGCATTTGCCTGCGCATGTTTATTTTGTTTAATTGATGAAAAATGCAAAAATATGGTGCATTTGCATTTAGGACTTAATTTTCCATTTGATAGAATGATTAGCAAATTAGTTGTCCTATAGAAATGGAAAAATCGCAAAAATTAATTTATTTTCACACTTTTAATTGTAGTTCGAATTTTGGTAGTTTTCCTTTAATTTGATTTTTAATTAATTATGGTAATTATCAGTTAATTAATTTATTTTTTTAGGATTAATTTGATTTAGGAATTAGTGTAGGTTTTATTTTTATTTTTTTAAAAGAAAAGGGAAAAAGGAATTGAAGAAATCAGATAATTGGGCTTCCTTTAATCCTAATTTCCTAGGCCCAAACCAAACACCCCATACCCGCCCAATTGCAGCCCAGAGCTGCCCCAATACCCGGTCCAACCAGTCAGTAAATCAAACGACGTCGTTTGGGGTTGACAGATCTGAACTGTTGATCTCCTTTCATCCAACGGACCAGAACTCCTCACCCTACCCATATATATATATGTCCGAACAAGACCACCCCCTATATCATCGTCTCTTATACCGTTAGAGACCCTAACCAAACGCCACCTTGAACCACCATCTACCGCATTCCGGAAATCGCCCATGGCGGCGGCCGGCAGCCAATCACCCTCATTTTTACACCACTGCTTCTCCTCCACCTCCTCATCCCAAATCCACACTTCACTCCTCTCAAATCCCATTAGAAATCCTCAAATTTTAGAAACCCTAGCGCTTCCATGATGTTCTCCGGTGGAGGCGCCACCTCAAACCGCCCCAAAACTAACACCCTGAAACCCCCATGACCCCCTCTTTCCAAATCCTTAACCCATATCCCTCGAATCCCTCTCAATCCCTTCGAATCTCGATTCAAAGTTCGAAGCCCTTAAAGCCAAATCGCTTTGCTTTTGATTTTATGGCTTGCATGACCACAGGCATCTAGGTTTTCAAGATTTTCGAGTATAATTTGGCATAAGCAGTGTTGATCGTTTGTTCTTAACAAAGAACAAGCGACTAACACAGATTGTGTTAAATCAGGGAGTCCAGCGTTGTGGCCGAGTCTAGTCGGTAAGCTTTCCTTGTCCTTTTCTTCTGTCTACTTTTGATTCACGTCCTACTCCTTTTCTTTTCTTCTCATATTTCTTGAAGTAGAATGACATTCGAGCAACTTTCTGAGCTTAGGTCTTTCCCCTAGTTTAATTTTTTGTGTTCGTTTTTTCGTTCAGTTTTCTGGTTTAAAGGTATATTCTTTGAATTTGTTAATAACATGCTTGAACCTTTGATTTTGCTTTAGTCTCATAAGTTAATTAAGTCGTCTCAATTTAATAACCTAATTCACTCTTTTCTTGTTTATGGAATTAATCAGTCGTGTAGTTAAACTTTAATTTTCAAACAAGTATTTACTTTCTGCTCTTGGTAGACTCAGAATCTAGTTGGTTCTGATTGTATTTGGTCCTAGGGTTTCATGCCTTTAGGTTCGGGCTCATGGTCTGGGCTGGGTTTTGAGTTAATTCAACCTACGGTCAACTTGACCCATACCCGTTTGGTCTATCTGGTTAATTAACAGGGGTCCAGGGGTAATGTGGGTAGTATGGGTAGGGGAATATTATGTAACAACCTTAAGAAGCTTCCAGGAAATGGATGGAGGGCTGTGTTTAATAAACTGAAAATTAAACTAGGGGTACTTAACCTAAAATGAAAATTGGAAAAGGTTGGAGGTGCAAAATTGATTCATAAGGGCTGCCCTAAATGCCTTGCCTATAAAGGCTCTCTAAGTTGGCATCCAAGGCAGAAATTAAGGATAGAAATCATCAAAAACTGAAACGGTTGCTAGTCCTGAAGAAATTCTGAAAATAACTTTGAATCCCTGGCATTTTTCTGGAAAACTACTGACAATTCTGCTTGGATTTTGGTTCTCTTGGTCCTAGTAGTCTAGTTTAGATCATTGAGATTCACAGTTTTTGCATTCTGGTTCAAAATGGATTAAACTCCAAGTTGGTTGAAGTCTGATTTGGATTTTGCTGTGGTTTATACTGTTCTATTGCTGGGTTTAAAGTTGGTTGCTACTGCTTTTCCTTCTGCTAAACCTTACTTCTTTGTTTCCTTTATTCCCAGGTATTGTTCATCTCCTTGACATATGAAATGGAGAATCACAAGTTTGTTGCTTGAAGTTTGATATACAAAGAGCATTAGTTTCTTAGATGTTTGTTTTTACATTTCTAAAACCTTCAAAATTAGTCTTGGATTTCATCGTAGTTAATTCATTTCTATTTCAGCTTAAAGTTCACTTGCAATGTTAAACAAGTCATATGTTTTAAATTATTGATGGCTGGCATGAAATCTAAATTCAGATTTGTACAAAGGGCTCTAAAGGGCCATTATGGTGGAGTATTGATTAGGTTGCTCGAACTTTAGATGTCTGTTGAGATTAACACTGTTTAGTATAGGTTCTGTTTGAAGTTATCCAAAATCCCAATCTAACTGAATAATGTTCATGATTGCATCTGATGTTTTATAATCTTGCTAAGTCATAGGTTGATGTTTAACTTCCCATTTGTTATGCTGAATGATTCCATTGGATCTCTTTTGTCGATTGCATGTTCTAGGTATAGGTTTGAGTAAATTCGAATATGAGTAATTATGATGGTTGAACAATTGTTGGATGTTGGAATCCTTTGAATTTCAGAATTGTAAGTTAGTTACTTTGAGCTTAAGCGACCAAGTCCAGAAGTTGTTCCAATTACATGTCCATAGACCTTCTGTTCGATTTGCTTTTAAATAGTTAGCAATGGTTGGTTCTGAAAACTTGCGCCAGAGTTGGCCCAATGGTAGATGCTTTTAGACTCAATGTCACTATGGGTACTTGACTGTCTGCCTTCTTTTGAGAATTGGACTCACTGGGTCCAAACTCGAAAGCAGTAGGAATGGATTGGATTCATGGCTATTTGTTAAAATTGGTTTTGATTTAATTGCCCTTTTAATTTGGTATTCGCTAGTTAATTAGTAGGATTGGGATTTTATAGTTAAAAGTTCCGCAAGCCTCCACGAACTGATTAATTGGGCTTTCAAATAGTGGAGGTGAGCCATAATAGACAACATAAATAGCTATGGCCCTCAAAAATTAAATCTAGAAATCTTTTTGAATCGAGGTATGCCATGCCAAATAAAACTCCTAAATTCATGGCCCTGACTTAATTAATTTTAATCCTTTAGAAATCGAGGTGTGCCATTAGTTGAATTTTTCATGGCCCTCACAAAGTTGAAAGTGCGTAGTTGCTTTAGGCGCACTATTTTAAAATTACTTTCCTAAACTCGGGTGTGCACTTCAAGTGACCCAAATCCAAATCTCAACAACGTTAAATAAAATGTGTCACGGACCACTGGTGCATTTCATGTGGCGTGGTTCAAAGACATGTTTTAGATGACGTTGAAATCTTCCCTAAAATAAGTAAAAGCGGTTTTAAAGTTAAAATGCACATAGGTTTAAAAGTGTTTTAAAAATGAGATAAATAGGCCAATAATAACAGTTGAGCAGCCGTGCTAGAACCACGGAACTCGAAAATGCCTAACACCTTCTCCTGAGTTAACAGAATTCCTTACCCGGATTTCTGTGTTCACGAACTGTAAAATAGAGTCAATCTTTCCTCAATTCGGGATTTGAAACCGGTGACTTGGGACACCCTAAATTTTCCCGAGTGGCGGCTCTGAATCTTTAAATAAATAAATTCCATTTCGATTGTCACTAGTTGGAAAAAACTCCCTTAATACCCTTCCGGGGGTGTAGGTAAAAAGGAGGTGTGACAGCTCTGGCGACTCTACTGGGGAGCGAACCTAGAATCTCTGGTTCAGGATTCAGAATTCGAGCTTAGATGAATTGTTATAGTTGGCTTCATTAATTATCTAATTTTGTTACATGTTTGGGCCTAATGTGCTAAGTGTTGCTTTTACCACTTTTATATTCTATGAACTGTATATAAACTGCTATGAAACCCTTCTTCTCTTTGAGTCTTCTAAATCATGGAGGAGTGTGCACTTTGTGTGACTTCTCTTCTGTTAGAGTCATATCCCAAATTTTAGAATGAGCTTCGGACAAGTTGCAAAGCCGGTGAAGATTCTGTATTCCCGGTACACTGCCCCCCTCGGCTCGAGTTGTCCGCTCGGGTAAGCCAGTTCTAGAACAATTAACCCAGGTTTTAAATATAGTATAACAAGACCTCATTCCAGATCCCTAGTAGGAACGTTTGCTTGCATCACGTGCATTTGACTTTGGAGACTCAACACAGGGGTTGGGTCTGTCTAGGACAGGTGTACCAAAAATGAAAAGATCATCCTAATGCATCTTACTTGCTACTTGGGCATTTATTTGATTTGGATTTTCATGATGACCGGCTTTTAAATAATGGGAGAAAGTGGGAAAAAAGAAAGTAGCAATGTGAAGGTTAAGTGAGTAAAATCACCTGTTTTGGAAAACCAATGTCCAAATAGTACTGAAACTCTGCCGAATTTTTTGTGAAAAATGAAAGAAAAAAGAGAAGAAAAGGTTTTGTTTTGAAAAATAGTTGTTTTTATTTTATTTTCCCGAACTACGCCAGTTTGATTCTCACCGAATGTGAGATACGTAGGCAATCCCTATCGGGTCCAACTTCCTTTTTGCAAAAATAGCCCAAAAAGAACAAAAAAATTATTTTTATTGCAAATAAGTAAGGTGATGACATTCTTGGCTAAAATAGACTAATCTCCCCAAAAGGGCGCCGGAAGGCCGTTTTTGTAAGAATAGCCACCCTTGGTCATTTTTCAAGGTTTTTGTCGGTTAGCAAACACAACCGTAAAATCTTCGTTTTCGGAGTGCTGGAAGGCCGTATTGGTAAAATCCGGATATTTTTGTGAAAATTTTGAAGAAAAAATGGTCATTTTTCTTGAGTCATAGTTTTATTTTAATTAAAATCACCTAAATAAATGTGTAGGATGAGCACAATTCAAAATGAACCTTTCAATCCGTGAAGAGATCCCGTTGGAGCTACATATGTGGTGGCATGATTTGGGGGACAATCGCAGAAAAGTTGTGACAAAAGCATTGCGTGGTCTTGTCGGGCTCTTGAAGGTTAAGCGGAGAAAGGACATAATTGAGGCCTTGATACCATTTTGGGACCCAACACATAATGTATTCCACTTTGCTGATTTCGAGTTAACTCCTACACTGGAAGAGATAGCAGGCTATGCCGGTTTCGAGGGGAATCTTAGGAATCAATACCCGGTAGCACCAAGAATAGTAACCCCTCACAAATTTTTGGACTTGTTATGCATCAGTCGGGACATCCGAGAAGGAAATTTGGCCAAAGGATTCTGTACCTTCTACTTTTTGTACCGACATTATAGGAATCCTCGCGGCTTCGAGACGCCAGATACCGGTCTTACTCATGCGGGAAACCAAGACAAGTGGGAAGCTCGAAGAGGATTAGCTTTTATAATGGCGTTCCTGGGTACTTTGATTTACCCCAGAAAAGATGGGGACATAGAGTTAGGACTCATAGGGATAGCCGACTTTATGATGAAAAAGGCAAATGGGACCATAGTGCCGATGATTTTGGCAGAAATTTATCGAGCTCTGACCCTTTGTCGAGAAGGGGGAAAGTTCTTTGAAGGGTGCAATATGTTGTTACAATTATGGATGGAGGAACACCTTTGCCACCATCCTGAAAACTTGAATTATGGTATGACTGGCCTCGAGTGCATTGAAAAACATGAAAAGCGAGTAGAGGGTTATGAGTTCCCGGATGGTACGGAAGCATGACATGCTCATTTGAGATATTTGACTGCAAATAAGATCGAATGGACATTCGGATGGCTCTCGGTCAGTGAGGTAATTTATATGTTGGCTGAGATATGCTTTCTGCTGTTAATGGGTCTTCGGAGTATCTAGCCTTATGCCCCGCACCGAGTTCTACGTCAGTTAGGCCGATACCAGACCATCCCACATGATGAGGATTTGAGTCGGCAAGTTATTGAGTTGGAACCAAAAGCCTCTTTTCCAGAAGAAAGAGTGCGTCGGATTTGGCATAAGTGCAGATTCGTCGAGCCTAGAACTCAAGTACGAGATCTCTCCAGCGGCGAGGTAGAGCCTAGTTACACTGCTTGGTATGGTAAAAGATCCTGAGTTCATCATGAGCCCGAAATACCCGCAAAGAAACCCCATGTCCAACAATTTACTGACAAAGCACAGGTGCAATAGGACTGGTTGACCAAAGAAAATGAGTACCGAGCCACCATAAGTAGGCTGGAAAGGAAAGTCATGGACTTTCAATTTGAAAATGGTTTGCAAGTCGTCGCAGATGAGGGGAAAAAGAAAAAACTAACTCAGGAAAATGAAGCCCTCAAAGCTCAAATCCGGAAGATGAAAATAGCTGCTAGAAACCCGGAAAGAAGCCGAGCGGATGAAAGGATTATAAGCAGTCTGAAAAAGAAATCCCTTGAGTGTCAAGATGACCATGGCTAACTCACTCACTCATACAACACCCGGTCCAAAAACAAGCTGAACATGGCTAACCAAGAACTTGAGCCAAGCATTGTCGATTTGTCAAAAGAGGTGGAAGAATTGGAGGTTAATCTGAAAGATGAGTTGTATAAGCTGAAGCAGCAGATGGCTGAAATGTACCAAGCATGGGCAAAAGGGCACCCACCGCCAGTTTACCCCGCCAACCCTGCTTTTATACCGCCATTGGCTCAGCCCCAGGAACCGCCCACTATGAACTCATCTCCGGCCTTTCCCCTCTACCAACAATGCCACGACACCACTTCCCATACATCACAATCTCTACCACCCAAACAAGTCTCGTACCCTCCTCCACCAGTTACTCCTGTTTTTGTGGCACCCCCACCTGCTGCATTACACCGATCCTCCAGTAAGCCTCTGTTCCACACTCACGACAACCAGTATTACCCCCCCAGAGCCCACTTTCAAGGTTCCCGAACCCTATTCCTACACTCCTCATTTTGACCTCCCTGCGAAAACCAAAAAACCATCTAAAAATCCCGAATAAGAGGAGATGTTCAGGAAAGTTAAAAGCCTGGAATAGTCATTCAGGGACATGCGGGGGTTGGGAGGTCAAGTAAGTGTGGCTTACAAAGATCTATGTCTATTTCCAGATGTGCAATTGCCGGTAGGGTTTAAGATGCCCAAGTTTGATTAGTATGATGGGCACGGTGATCCAGTAGCGCATTTGAGAAGTTTCTGTTGCAAAATAAGGGGAGTTGGCGGGAAAGATGAGTTGCAAATGGCATATTTCAGTCAAAGTCTGAGTGGTTTGGCGTTGGAGTGGTACACTCAGCAAGATCACGGAAGATGGTACACATGGGATGATCTAGCCCATGCATTTGCTTGCCACTTCCAGTACAATCTCGAGATTATTCCGGATTGTCTGTCTTTGACGAAAATTGAGAAAAACACAATGAAAGTTTCAGGGAGTATGGTTTTAGGTGGAGAAAGCAGGTAGCAAGGGTTGACCCTCCAATGAAAGAAAGTGAAATGGTGGATTATTTTTTGCAAACCTTAGAACCTACTTATTACGGTCATCTGGTAACAGCTATAGGCAAGTTCTTCAATGAAGTGGTAAAAATGGGTGGTATGGTAGAAGAAGGGCTCAAGACAAACAAAATCATGAGTTATTCGGCTATTAAGGCAACTACCCAGGCTATTCAAAGCGGAACTGGGGGTAATTGGAAAGAAGAAGAAAGAGGATGTAGCAACGATCGATTCAGGAGCTTGGTTCGGACCTAGGGGTTCACCTCACCACTATCATCAGCCTCGTCCCCACCGCCAAACCTACCCTCATACCCCATATAGCCCACCACAACACTACTACCCACTACCAGACCCCCATTTCTCTGTCCATCATGCCCAAACATGGGTTCATCCTCCGGCCCACGCACAATGGCATGCGCCAGTCCCACAAAATACATATCCAGCTCCACAAAATGCCTATCCACCCCCATGAGCCTATTGAAACCTCCTGGATCAGGTTTCCGGCCCAACCAAGCATTTAAGAACGAGAGGTTGCAAAAGAAGAAAACCTTTACTTTATTGGGAGAATCCTATACCAGTTTGCTCCACAGGTTAAGACAATTGGGTATGTTAAGTCCGATCGAGCCAAAACTGCCAAACCCTTCCCCGAGGAATCTTCATCACTCTTTGAGCTGAGAATATTGTTCTAGTGCTCAGGGGAACGACACAAAGAAGTGCTAGTAATTGAAAACAGCTATTCAAGAGATCATTGATACTAATCGGATTGAGGTCCAAGCTCCGGAGGCACCCAATATCAACCAGAATCTGTTGCCAGCCCATCTTGAGACAAATATTATCAAGATAGTGCATAGGGGAGGGGAGCCCAAGAAACCTTCACAAACCGTCATGATGATTTGGTCCAGTGAAGTCAGGTCGATTGACAGGTCAACAAGTGAGAAGTCAGTGATCAAGTTGAAAGCGACAGATAGTGAACCATCCGCCGTAGGCAAGAAGGGGTTTCAAGTGGTGTTGCAGTGAAACAAGGAAAAGAAAAAGTGATGGTTCCAGGGGTGGAAAACAAGCTTGTCATAATTGTAGAGGGTGCTCGCACAGATCCTGTAATTATCAACCTATCACCTAATTACCAACAGTCAACAGCAAGGTTGTCCCATGGAATTATGAACGAGTAATAGTGACTTACAAGGGGAAAGAGGTTAAAGAAGAAGTTTGTGAGAGCCATGGTTTGACTCGATCGGAGAGATGCTTTGCCCCCGAAAAGTTGAGAAAGGCTAAGATTTCCAAAGATAACCCAGTGCTGGTGAAGAAAGCTGTGACCGAGGAATTTTTGAGAAAGATGAAAGTGCAGGATTATTCCATCGTGGAGCAGTTGAGGAAGGCACCTGCTCATATTTCACTATTGTCATTATTGATTCATTTAGACGAGCCCATCGGGCTTTGATGAAAATCCTGAATGAGGCCCACGTTCCTGACAAAATCTCAGTAAACCACTTGGAAAAGATAGCTAACAAGATATTTGAGGTAAACAGAGTCTTTTTTTTTTTATGATGAGTTGCCCCATGGAGGGTACTGAGCAAAATAGAGCCCTTTATCTTACGGTGAAATGCGAAGATTCTGTGGTTACTCGGGTATTGGTTGACAATGGTTCTAGTGTGAATATTTGCCCTCTCTCCACTCTTAACAAGTTGAAGATGGATGATAAAAGAATTCACAAGAACAGTATATGTGTTCGGGGATTCGACGGTGGAGGGAAAGATTCAGTCGAGGACATAGTGTTTGAGCTTACAATAGGGCCAATTGAATTTACCATGGAGTTCCAGGTGCTCGATGTGGCTGTTTCTTATAATATGCTGTTAGGTCGGCCCTGTATTCATGCTGCCAAAGCGGTCCCATCCACTCTGCATCAAATGGTCAAGTTTGAATGGGATAGACAGGAAATTGTTGTGCATGACAAGGATAATTTGTGTGCCCACAGTTATGCCATTGTTGCGTTCATTGAGGTTGAAAACGATAAGGGTCCTTGGGTCTACCAGATTTTTGACACGGTGTTGGTAGAGAAAATTCCAGAAGGGAAGTGTGTCCCAATTCCGAGGGTAGTTGCTGCATCAGTCATGGTAGCCGTTGAAATGTTGAAAAATGATTTTGTACCGGTCAAGGGTTTGCGTGCATCTATACAAGGTATCGTACAGCCGGTGTCTCTCCCCAAAAATTTGGATACATTTGGTTTTGGGTTCAAGCCCACAGTTGCGGGCATAAAAAGAGCTAGAAAGTTGAAACAGAGGGCATGGGTCCTCCCAAAGCCCATCCCACGTCTCTCTAGATCATTTGTCAAGCCCGGCACCAAGAAATGCCCAACAACAACAGTTCCCAGTTCTATGGTTGTTCCTGATAAGGAGTTTCTTGAAAGGTTTGAGAAATTATTCGACGAGGTGAACATGGTGGAAGCTGGAGAGGATTCTAGCAAGGCGGATGTGCAATTTGTTGGGCCCAGTGCAAAGATTAACAATTGGGAAGCTACTCCTCTCCCCACCAGGAAGGAGCTTTGGTAGTTTGCTTTGATTTTCTTTCAGTTTATCTAGATTATTCCAGGGTTGTAATTCATATTCTATGTTCCGTCCGTTTGGATGTATAAACCTTGTTATCTTTCAATTTCAATGAAATGCAATTTCCCTTTTCCATCATTTCTGATAGTTTTATTTTTGCTTTTCTTTTTCTTTCTCGTACAGTTCTTTTTATGTTGGTTTCAATGGCATGACATGCATGAGGAATCTACGGCCCAGTCTTAAAAGCCAATCTAATTCTGAAATAGTAATTCAAGAAATAGAGTGTGGTGATGAATCGGAATATGATGAGGATGAGGCCTTTGAAGAGATTAGTAAAGAATTAAGCCATTTTGAAGAAAAACTCAAGCCTAACCTAAGTGATACAGAAGCAATCAATTTAGGGGACCCAGATAACATCATAGAAACTAAGATAAGTGTCCATCTTGAACCTCAACTCAGGGAGGAGATAATTAAAGTACTGTTTGAGTATAAAGATATTTTTGTATGGTTGTATGACGACATGACGGGTCTAAGCACTGACTTGGTGGTTCACAAATTGCCCATTGACCCGGCATTCCCTCCTGTCAAGCAGAAGCTGGGGAAATTTTAGACTGACATGAGTATGAAGATCAAAGAAGAGGTCACCAAGCAGTTTGATGCAAAAGTCATTCGGGTCACTCAGTATCCCACTTGGTTAGCCAATGTAGTACATGTGCCAAAAAAATATGGCAAGACCAGGGTGTGTGTTGATTATCGTGATCTCAACAAGGCGAGTCCCAAGGACAACTTCCCACTAGCAAATATCCACATTCTGATTGACAATTGCGCCAAACATGAGCTTGGGTCTTTTGTGGACTGTTATACGGGTTATCATCAGATCTTAATGGATGAGGAAGATGCGGAGAAGATGACATTCATCACACTATGGGGAACATACTGCTACAGGGTCATGTCTTTCGGTTTAAAAAATGCTGGGGCAACTTACATAAGGGCAATGATAACCATATTCCACGACATGATACACAAGGAGATCAAGGTTTATGTGGATGATGTAATCATAAAGTCTAGAAAGCAGTCTGATCATGTCAGAGATTTGAGAAAATTCTTCCAAAGGCTTTGCAGGTACAATCTCAATGCGCATTCGGTGTGCCATCTGGAAAATTGTTGGGATTAATAGTCAGCCACTGAGGTATTGAATTGGACCCGTCAAAGATTAAAGCTATCCTAGAATTGTCACCTCTAAGGAACAAGACTAAAGTGATGAGTCTATTAGGGAGGTTGAATTACATCAGCAGGTTTATTGCTCAGCTTACGACAACTTGCGAGCCTATCTTCAAACTGTTGAAGAAGTATGTTAAGGTCAGGTGGACAGACGAGTGTCAAGAAGCATTTGATAAGATAAATGGGTACTTGTCAATTCATTTGGTTGTGTGTTGGATTAGCATGACATCATCGGCAGGAAGGAGCAGACCATCTATTATCTAAGAAAGAAGTTCACATCTTACGAGATTAAGTACACTCACCTTGAGAGGACATGTTGCACCCTAACTTGGATGGCACAGAAGCTGAAGCATTATTTGTCATCTTACACTACTTACCTCATCTCTCGTTTGGATCCATTAAAGTATATCTTTCAGAAGCCTATGCCCACAGGGAGGCTCGCAAAGTGATAGATTTTGCTCACAGAATTTGACATCTTTTATGTGACCTAGACTGCGATGAAAGCCCAGGCATTGGCTGACCATTTGGCTGAGAACCCAGTGGATGAGGAATATGAGACTTTGAAGACTTACTTCCTTAATGAAGAGGTAATGAACCTTGATGAGTTGGAAACGTTGGAGAGCCAGGTTGGAAACTTTTCTTTGATGGAGTTGCTAACATGAAAGGCGTTGGGATAGGAGCTGTATTGATTTCCGAAACAGGACATCACTACCCTGTTACGGCTCAGATTCATTTCTACTGTACTAACAACATGGCTGAGTACGAGGCATGCATTTTGGGCTTGAGGTTAGCTGCAAACATGGGTGTCCAAGAAGATTTGGTCTTTGGGGACTCGGACCTACTGGTGTACCAGATTCAAGGGGAATAGAAAACACTTGATTTGAAACTCATACCGTACTGGCAATGTTTGCATGATCTTTGTCAAAAGTTTTGATCAATAGAGTTCAAGCATATTCCAAGGATCCATAACGATGTTGCTAATGCTTTGGCTACCTTGGCGTCAATGTTACATCATCCGGATAAGGCTTATGTTGACCCGTTGCATATTCAGGTCCATGATCAACATGTTTACTGTAATGTGGTAGCAGAAGAGTTTGATGGTGAGCCTTGGTTTCATGATATCAAGGAATATATCAGGATGGGGGTGTATCCGGTACAAGCCACAGGTGATCAAAAGAGAACAATTCGGCATCTGGCAAGCGGATTTTTCTTCAGCGGAGGGGTTTTGTACAAAATGACTCCAGATGTTGGATTGTTGAGATGCATAGACGCTAGACAGGCCACCGCTATCATGACTGAAGTACATTCTGGAGTCTGTGGACCGCATATGAGTAGGTACGTGCTGGCAAAGAAGATTCTCCGAGCATGTTATTATTGGCTCACTATGGAGCGAGATTGTATCAGTTTCGTACGCAAGTGTCATCAGTGCCAAGTGCATGGAGATTTGATTCATTCTCCACCATCTGAATTGCACGCAATGTCTACACCATGGCCTTTTGTTGCGTGGAGCATGGATGTCATTGGACCAATCGAGCCAGCAGCTTCCAATAGGCACAGGTTTATTCTGGTGGCCATTGATTATTTTACCAAGTGGGTTGAAACTAAAACTTTCAAGTATGTGACCAAGAAAGTAGTGGTCGATTTTGTGCACTCAAATATCATTTGTCGGTTCGGGATCCCAAAGGTGATCATCACAGATAACGGTGCTAATCTCAACAGTCATTTGATAAAAGAGGTGTGTCAACAGTTTAAGATTAGACATCGCAATTCCACCCCATATCGCCCCAAAGTGAATGGAGCAGTCGAGGCAGCGAACAAGAACATAAAGAAACTACTTCGGAAAATGGTGGAGGGTTCTAGGCAGTGGCATGAAAATCTGCCTTTTGCATTGCTGGGTTATCGCACTACTGTTCGTACTTTAGTAGGGGCAACTCCTTATTTGTTGGTATATGGCACTGAGGCGGTGATACCTACGGAAGTTGAAATCCCGTCCCTTCAGATTGTCACTGAGGCCGAAATTGATGACGATGAGTGGGTCAAAACTCGCTTGGAACAGTTGAGTTTAATTGATGTGAAGAGATTGGCAGCAGTTTGTCATGGTCAGTTGTATCAATAGAGAATGGCAAGAGCATATAACAAGAAGGTGCGTCCACGGAAGTTTGAAGTGGGTCAGTTAGTATTGAAGCGTATCCTTCCTCATCAGGCTGAAGCAAAAGGCAAGTTCGCCCCAAATTGGCAGGGGCCGTTCATCGTGACGAGAGTGTTGCCCAATGGTGCTTTGTATTTAACAGACATAGAAGGCAAATGTGTAGAAATGGCCATCAATTCCGATGCGGTCAAGAGATATTATGTATGATTTCTTTGTTTAAATTGTATTTGTTTGTACTTGGCATGTTTTGAAGATTGGAATAACGAAGGCATTTTGTTCTGCTATCTAAACACTTTGTCCTTTGTTATCCCCTTGAGCCTTATTTACTTCCTTTCATACCCCACTTCTGTAATTTGTAGCAAAGATCAGAAACACAAGCGTGAAAGATAAATAAAGGAAAAGAGAAGAATGAAAAGAGAAAGAAAAGAAGAAAAGAAAAAAGAGAGAGAAAAAAAAAGAAAAAAAATAAAAACAACAAGAAAAGAAGATAACAAAAAAACAAGAAGAGAAAAAGAAAGCAAAAAGAGAAAGAAAAGAAAGAGAAATTCACAACAGCAAAGCAACGTCTATGTCATGAACTACGTTTGACCTGATTCCTTTTAAGGATACGTCGGCAGTCTCATGGTTCGGTCCCATCAAAATAAAATCCCAAAAGTCCCCAAGCAAAGAAACTGGGGCAGAAGTTGTGATTGTTGTAAGAAATTTGATTTCGAAAGTTGTAATTTTGAACCTATTTGAGTTGTTTTGAGCCTTTTGACACCCTTTCTTTCTAACCCTATCCAAAAGCACACGTTACGGTCCAAAGAAAGACCTTCTGATCAGTCTTCAAGAGATACAAAGTCGAGCAAGTAGAAGTGATTCATATCAGGGGCAACACTCTGGTCCAATCAGGAAAATGAAAAATGAGAGAGTCATATTGGTGAAAACCCTCACGGGCACCGTAAGGCGACAGGAGCTGAGAGAAATAAAAAAATGAGAGAGTCTTATTGGTGAAAACCTTCACGGGAACCTTGAGGAAAAAGTGAGTTGATAGATGAACAAATGAGAGAGGTCTTTCATTGAAAACCCTTCAGGGCACCGCAGGTCAAACAAGGTCAAGGGTTTGGCAAAGAAATTGGGTTTTGAAGATCTTAGAACAAAGTATGGCAACTGAAAGTTGATTGGTGGGACAGATTGAGCCGATTAATCCGAAACGCATGTCAGGATCATTGGTGCCAGCTGCTCCACTCAGATAAGTCTTTTTTCTTTTCCCCTTCAGATAGTCTTCCAGTTTTGGATTTTTCTTATCCTTAACTCTGAAATTCTTTGCATTTCATTTCTTTTGGGTTTATTTCACCAAGATGTTCCCAATGTCAGTTCTGTTTAAGAAAATAAGAAGGAATTTCAAAGCTTACTCCCAACTTCCAAAGTGGCACAAGGCACAGGGCGGCCAAGGCATTGCTAGAGATAGTATGATGTGAAATGGGGTATAAAAGGTCAGAGGAAGTTCCATCGGTGAAATGGTTTGGTAATTTCATGGGGAATGTAGAGGTTCAAACAGATGGGGAAGAGATGTAACACAACGGTTTTGGTATAGAAAACTCGGGTCATCCAATGTAATGGGGTTTGAAAGTCAGTCGGGAAGTCAAGCGGTTCTTGGCCAGTTCAGGAGAAATCAGTCAAAACAAAGCACAACAGCGAGGAGGTCATTTTCAGCAAGAATGCCACAAACTAACCACCGCATTTTAAACTGACAAGATTTTTTTTATTGAAACAGGGGAAGGAAATTTCCATTATTTTGGAGAAACCTACCGTAAGGAAAGGCAAGCATCAGACAGGTTTGACTGTAAATTTTCAGGACCCTCCTGGAAAATGGGACCTAGTTTATAATTCAAAACAATCATGAGTAGCATAATCTAGCATAAATGTAACCCTAAGGAATATAAGTTGGCTTCAAAGTTTGCATGTTTAAGATAGGATTTAATTAAGAACCGTCAAGACCCTCCTGATTAATGGGACCTAGCTTTAAAATTTCCATTGGATGACAAAATTTAGCGTATGTTCTAGTGTAGGGTAATATAATTTAGCCGTAAATAGTCATTCTTAAGATAAAACTTGACTTTTGATTTGCAAGACCCTCCTGGATAATGGGATGTAGTTTAAAGACCTTCTTAGATAATAAGATTTAGCGGAAGTCATACCTTTAGAAAACATAATTCAGCTAGGAGATTTCAGGACCCTCCTGGATAATGGGATGTAGCTTTAATACTTTCTTACCTTCAGAAGATATAACTTAGATTTAAAATTATCATTTAATTAAGAGTTGTCAGGATCCTCCTGGATAATGGGGTGTAGTCTAAAGATCGGCTTAGATAATAAGATGTAGCGAAAGTAATACCTTTAGGAGATATAATTAAATTTAAAACTGTCGTTTAACTAGGAGCTGTCGGGACCCTCCTGGATAACGGGACCTAGTTTTCAAATTCTTAGTAATATTTGGTAATATGAGTCAGTTTAACACTCACATAGGTGCCCAGCTACCAAACTGGTGCAGAAAATTTTCTTTGTTTTATCTATTTTTGTTGAAATCAGGTACCCACTTGGAGTACATGGAGAAGCAGTTCAAAGTTCAGCAATCAGGCGCCCACCTGGAGAGCACGGGAATACAGTTCAAGTTTTGGCAATCAGGCGCCCACCTGGAGAGCATGAGAATACAATTAAAGTTTTGGCAATCAGGCGCCCACCTGGAGAGCATGGGAATACAGTTCAAGTTCAGCAATCAGGCACCCACCTGGAGATCACGGGAATACAGTTCAAGTTCAACAATCAGGCGCCCACCTAGAGAGCACGGGAATACAGTTCAAGTTTAGCAATCAAGCGCCCACTTGGAATGCACGGGAATACAATTAATGTTTAGTAGTCAGGTGCCCACTTGGAGAACACGGGAATACAATTCAAGTTCAGCAATCAGGCACCCACCTGGAGAGCACGGGAATACAATTCAAGTTCAGTAGTCAGGCGCCCTCCTGGAGAGCACGGGAATACAATTCAAGCTCAGCAGTCAGGCGCCCACCTAGAGAGCACGAGAATACAATTCAAGCTCAGCAGTCAGGCGCCCACCTGGAGAGCACAGGAATACAATTCAAGTTCACCTGGAGAAAGGAAAAACATCTCAGATTACAATTCAAGGTAGCAACAAAGGGATTTCACCGGGAGAATACAAGTCAACAAGGCAACAAGAACCACAAGAGCAAGTTTGAAGATATAGATAGGATTTTGTAATGCATAGATCATAGTCTAGTCTAGCTTCTTTTTATTTTTACATGGTGTAATAAGGGGTTCAGTAAAAATTAGCAGCAGCAGTAATGAAATCACAGCTCATGGTAGTCCCAGCTACAAAAACTTCCCGAAATACACAGACCTGATTCCTTTATAGCCAAGGATATGTAGGCAACCTCGGAAGTAGGGTGATGTCAAATCTTTCAAAAAATACTTTCCACGGAGTATTCAAATGGGCAAAAATTGCTCGTATCCGCTCACTTTATCTTTGCATGAAAACTCTTCATGTTTCCGAGCAAAGAGGGCCAGCTGTGAGCACATGATTTTTGCCCTATATGAATTACTCTCACAAATTCAAAACAAACTAAATTTTCCCATTATTTGCAATTTTGTAGATTTTTGTATCATTTTTCGCATTTGTCTGCGCATGTTAATTTTGTTTAATTGATGAAAAATGCAAAAATATGGTGCATTTGCATTTAGGACCTAATTTTCCATTTGATAGACTGATTAGCAAATTAGTTGTCCTATATAAATGGAAAAATCACAAAAATTAATTTATTTTCTCACTTTTAATTGTAGTTCGAATTTTGGTAGTTTTCCTTTGATTTGATTTTTAATTAATTGTGGTAATTATCAGTTAATTAATTTAATTTGTTAGGATTAATTTGAATTAGGGATTAGTGTAGGTTTTATTTTTATTTTTTTAAAAGAAAAAAGAAAAAGGAATTGAAGAAATCAGATAATTGGGCTTCCTTTAATCCTAATTTCCTAGGACCAAACCAAACACCACATACCCGCCCAATTGCAGCCCAGATCCGCCCCAATACCCGGTCCGGTCAGTTAGTAAATCAAATGACGTATTTTGGTGTTAACAGATCTGAAACGTTGATCTCCTTTCATCCAACAGATCGGAACTCCTCACCCTACCCATATATATATGTCCAAACCAAGCCTACCCCCCTCAGACCCCCCCCCCTAATATCATCGTCTCTCATACCCTCAGAGACCCCAACCAAACGCCACCTTGAACCATCATCCGCCACACGCCGGAAATTGCCCACGGCGGCGGCTGACAGCCAATCACCCCTATTTTTACACCACTGCTTCTCCTCCACCTCATCATCCCAAATCCACACTCCACTCCTCTCAAATCCCACCGGAAAGCCTCAAATTTTAGAAACCCTAGTGCCGCCATGATGTTCTCAGGTGGCGGCTCCACCCCAAACCACCCCCCAAACTAACACCATGAAACCCCCATGACCCCCTCTTTCCAAATCTCTAACCCATATCCCTCGAATCTCGAATCAAAGTTCAAAGCCCTAAAAGTCAAATCGCGCTGCTTTTGATTTTGTGGCTTGCATGACCACAGGCATCTGAGTTTTCAAGATTTTCGAGTCTAATTTGGCATAAGAAGTGTTGATCGTTTGTTCTTAACAAATAACAAGCAACTAACACTGATTGTGTTAAATCAGGGAGTCCAGCGTTGTGGTCGAGTCTAGTCAGTAAGCTTTCCTTGTCCTTTTCTTCTGTCCACTTTTGATTCACGTCCTACTCCTCTTCTTTTCTTCTCATCTTTCTTGAAGTAGACTAAAATTCGAGCAAGTTTCTGAGCTTAGGTCTTTCCCGTGGTTTAATTTTTTGTGTTCGTTTTTTCGTTCAGTTTACTGGTTTAAAGGTCTATTCTCTGATTTTGTTAATAACATGCTTGAACCTTTGATTTTGCTTTAGTCTCATAAGTTAATTAAGTCGTCTCAATTTAATAACCTAATTCACTATTTGCTTGTTTATGTAATTAATCATTCGTGTTGTTAAACTTTAATTTTCAAACAAGTGTTTACTTTCTGCTCTTGGTAGACTCAGAATCTAGTTGGTTCTGATTGTATTTGGGCCTAGGGTTTCATGCCTTTAGGTTCGGGCTCATGGTCTGGGTTGGGTTTTGAGTTAATTCAACCCAGGGTCAACTTGACCCATACCCGTTTGGTTTATCTGGTTAATTAACAGGGGTCCAGGGGTAATGTGGGTAGTATAGGTAGGGGAATCTTATGTAACAATCTTAGGAAGCTTCTAGGAAATGGGATGGGGGCTGTGTTTATTAAACTGAAATTAAACTAGGGGTACTTAAGCTAAAATAAAAATTGGAAAAGGTTGGAGGTGCAAAATTGATTCATTAGGGCTTCCCTAAATGCCTTGCCAATAAAGGCTCTCTAACTTGGCATTCAAGGCAGAAATTAGGGATAGAAATCATCAGAAACTGAAATGGCTGCTAGTCCTGAAGAAATTCTGAAAATAACTTTGAATCCCTGGCATTTTTTTTTGGAAAATTACTAACAATTCTGCTTGGATTTTGGTTCTCTTGGTCCTAGTAGTCTAGTTTAGATCACTGAGATTCATTGTTTTTGCATTTTTATTCAAAATGGATTAAACTTCGAGTTGGTTGAAGTCTGGTTTGGATTTTGCTGTGGTTTATACTGTTCTATTGCTGGGTTTAAAGTTGGTTGTTGCTGCTTTTCCTTCTGTTGAACCTTACTTCTTTGTTTCCTTTATTCCCAGGTATTGTTCATCTCCTTGACATATTAAATGGAGAAGCACAAGTTTGTTGCTTGAAGTTTGATATACAAAGAGCATTAGTTTCTTAGATGTTTGTTTTTACATTTCTGAAACCTTCAAAATTAGTCCTGGCTTTCATCGTAGTTAATTCATTTCTGTTTCAGCTTAAAGTTCACTTGCAATGTTAAACAAGTCATATGTTTTAAATTATTGATGGCTGGCATGAAATCTGAATTCAGATTTGTACAAAGGGCTCTAAAGGGCCATTATGGTGGAGTATTGATTATGTTGCTCAAAATTTAGATGTTTGTTGAGATTAACACTATTTAGTATAGGTTCTATTTTAAGTTATCCAAAATGCCAAGCTAGCTGAATAATGTTCATCATTGCATGTGATGTTTTATAATCTTGCTAAGTCATAGGTTGATGTTTAACTTCTCATTTGTTATGCTGAATGATTCCATTGGTTCTTTTTTGTTGATTGCATGTTCTAGGTATGGGTTTGAGTAAATTCGAATCTGAGTAATTATGCTGGTTGAACAATTGTTGGATTTGGGAATCCTTTGAATTTCAGAATTGTAAGCTTAGTTACTTTGAGCTTAAGAGACCAAGTCCAGAAGTTGTTCCAATTATATGTTCACAGCCCTTTTGATCG
This sequence comes from Nicotiana tabacum, assembly GCF_000715075.1. NCBI lineage: Eukaryota > Viridiplantae > Streptophyta > Magnoliopsida > Solanales > Solanaceae > Nicotiana > Nicotiana tabacum. The sequence continues at coordinate 60,987 of NW_027438514.1, forward strand.
ATTTGCTTTTAAATGGTTAGAAATGGGTTGGTTCTGAAAACTTGGGTCAGAGTTGGCCCAATGGTAGATGCTTTTAGACTCAATGTCACTATGGGTACTTGACTATCTACCTTCCTTAGAGAATTGGACTCACTGGGTCCAAACTCGAAAGCAGTGGGAATGGATTGGATTCATGGCTATTTGTTAAAATTGGTTTTGATTTAATTCCCCTTTTAATTTGGTATTCGCTAGTTAATTAGTAGGATTGGGATTTTATAGTTAAAATTTCTGCAAGCCTCCTCGAACTGATTAATTGGGCATTCAAATAGTGGAGGTGAGCCATATTAGACAACATAAATAACTATGGCCCTCAAAAATTAAATCTAGAAATCTTTTTGAATCGAGGTGTGCCATGCCAAATAAAACCCCTAAATTCATGGCCCTCACTTAATTAATTTTAATCCTTTAGAAATCGAGGTGTGCCATTACTTGAATTTTTCATGGCCCTTGCAAAGTTGAAAGTGTGTAGTTGCTTTAGGCACGCTATTTTAAAATTGCTTTCCTAAATGTGACCCAAATCCAAATCTCAACAACGTTAAATAAAATGTGTCGCGGACCGCGGGTGCATTTCATGTGGCGTATTTCAAAGACATGTTTTAGATGACGTTGAAATCTTCCTTAAAATAATTAAAATCGGTTTTAAAGTTAAAATGTACATAGGTTTAAAAGTGTTTTAAAAATCAGATAAATAGGACAATAATAATAGTTGAGTGACCGTGCTAGAACCACGAAACTCGGGAATGCCCAACACCTTCTCCCGAGTTAACAGAATTCCTTACCCAGATTTTTGTGTTCACGGACTGTAAAACAAAGTAAATCTTTCCTCGATTCAGGATTTGAAACCGGTGACTTGGGACACCCTAAATTATCCCATGTGGTGACTCTGAATCTTTAAATAAATAAATCATGTTTCGATTGTCACTTTAAGTTGGAAAAAACTCCCTTAATACCTTTCCGGGGGTGTAGGTAAAAAGGAGGTGTGACACTTGTGTGTTTCTTCTACTGTATGTTCCCCTACTATGTTCTTGAGTGTGTCTTATTAAGTTTCCTACTCTACGTTCTAGTTATGTTTCTTCTAATATGTCTTAATGTGTTTCTCCTACTGTTCTTATCAGTTTCTCCAGTATGTTTCGTATTAGTTTCTTCTACCATGTTTTCTTTGAACTCTTCGGCTATGTTTCGTATGCTACTCTTCTATCATGTTTCTCATGAGTTTTGTTGTTGAGAGTAACATGTTAAAGGTTTCAGTTCTTTTCTGGGACCTCTGAACCTGTTTCGACTAAATTACATGTCCTCTCATCTCTGCACTCGATTGATGGTGGAAACCCTAGAATTTGGGGGGTTCGTCCTAGTTTGGAAACCATTGGCTATGTTATTTGCCAGAACTGGTTTTATTTCAAAAACCCTAAACTCCTTCAGACCAGTTTCGAGTCTCTGAACTGAGTTTTGAAATCCTTGTTATTCATATGATTCTGACTTTTGCTTTACACTGGATCTTTTTGCTACTTCTCTTCTACATTGCTAACCTATGTGACAACCATGCTCCTGTAGCCTATTATCTACTGATTTTGCAGTGATGCGATATCTTCTTTCAGCTTAACATGTCTGTATGCTCTTTATATGTGATGAACTTCCCTCTAAAATGGCTTTCAAATCTTGATTAGTTTCAAACTTCCTTCTTAATAGGTTTGATTGATTTCTTTCCATTGTTTGTCGATTTCCCTGTGATTCGACTTAAGTTAAAACCATTCTCAGCTTTTCTGACTTGGTTCATTCATAGACCAATAATTATAAAATCTCTGACTCTTGATTTACTGGCTACTAATTGATTTTCTTACCTTATTTGTACAACCGTGTATTTCAAAATTTTGTCCCTTAAAGAACTTTTTATGTATTTGTCCCCAATTGCATGCTTTGCACAAAAGGTTTATTGGACTTCTTCCCTTAAGTAGTTTTCCCATTTGAATCTGAATTCCTTAATTAAAGGAAGTCTCGTGTGATTGATTCTTAATTGATAATCAGTTCCTTAACTATTTTCTTACCTTATTTCCGCCTGATTTTCACACTATAAAGGCACGCCTCTTTCACAAACTCGGGGCATTCACAATCTTTCTGAACTCACATTCATACACAATAGTATTCTCTCTTGTCTGCACTGTGGCCTGTTTACAAGACCTACTATTTTTCTCTATTTATTTCTTTTAAACTGGTATGTCTTGATTTAAGCTTTAGCACCACAACAATGTGTTTATTTACTGCTTTTGTATCCATGTCTACTTACTGTTTCTAAACTTGAATTAGCATGCTGATTTCTTTCCACCTGCTCCTATTATGAATCCCAAAACCCCTGCCCCCTATGTGTTTGAGCTATGGTTTAAGGAATGACAATATTCAAATTATTGTCCATGAACTAAACTTGATCCCTCAGGATCCTAGTCTCTAATAATGTGTTGTACTAGGCTTCTTGGTATATCAGCACTCTCCATTGTTGGGTATACCAACAGCTTGCCTAGTCTTTTCAACTTCCCTATTCCCTATGTATCCCTATGTATACTTATTTTTAGCTGTTTCCCTTTCCCTTTCCCCCTTTCAGAATTTTGTTTCTGCACTTGCACACTCTCTTAGTCCTTAAGTTCTGCCTCCCCCCCCCTCTTGTGAGCCTTGCCTTGGGACCTTGAGCTCCCTTTGAACTTGGACACTTGAGGGTCGGCCCTTCCACACTACACTTGTCTTAATATGATAATGTATTTGGATGTGAGCATTGCCCGGAGTCCCCTTTAAGGCTCTTAGGAAACTTTGACACATCCAAATGAGAGAAAGGCTTTGGATCATGATCTCTTGGAGTTTACCTCATATTTTAGAAATGAAGCCTGAATCAGGCTCTCCTTGGTTGTACTTTTCAATTTCTGATGTATTCTTTTACTTTTTTCTGAGCTGTAATAATTTGTAATAATTTCTTGGGGATGGCTAGTGAAAAAGTGAGGGTAACTATGTATGCAAAGGGTAGATATATTGTCTATAGGTATTTCTGAAATTCTGCATTCTCACATAGATATCCTGCCTATAGGTATTTCTGAAATTCTGCATTCTCACATAGATATCTTGCATATAGGTATTCTGATTTTCTTACATAGATGCCATGTCGATAAGTATTTCTGAATTCTGCATGCTCTCATATAGAAATCATGCCCATGAGTACCTGGAATCTGAATTCTACATATGCATATAGAGAAATATGCCTACAGGTCCTTCTAAATCCCGTATATCCGTTCTTCATCTAACAATCATGTTCATAAGTCTTAAACAAAATTCAGCATCTAGATATCATGTCTATAAGGCTTCTACATTCTTTACCATGTCTATAAAAGGTTTTAAAATCAACAACACATAGAAAGCATATCTATAGGAATTATTAATCGAATCTGAATCGCTTCATTCACTTATAAGGCTAAAACTAGTAATAACGACGTGTCATCTTCTGCAGAACTTATAACCTGTTTGCTAAGAACTTGCCTTTCTTTAATAATCTGGCAAACTTTCTTAACTAGTACACATTTGGTTTATTTCAATGCTTTCTGAATTCATTAGACACCATGTCTATAGGATCCTTGTCCAACACTTAGGCAAGCTTTAGGGTGAAAGTTATAAATAGAATCTGTTTTTATTAATTACAACCAGCAGGCAGGCCTGATTCGGGTTTCTTATCTGAATTATGTAATACATCAGTCTACCTCAGCTTTTAAATTCTTAATCAGACCCTAAATAGTATGTGTAAGTCATGCTAACTACGTGCTTCTTTGATTGAAGGAGGTATATCTGAGCTTTTTTTACTTGTTATGTGCTCCTCCCCAATTTTCTATACATGTTTTTGTATGTCGCCTTAGAATTCTATTTTTGAAACTACAAATAAGCCTAATATCCCTCCCTTTTAGGATTAGTAGTCTTAAATACCTCTGGGACTGATAGGATTGGGATGGGTAATAGCATGCAATAAGTAAACGAGACCATTCCGCGCTTTAATACCTTAACGGGGTAGAAAAGGGTAGATATGGATATGATGACCACACGATAACATAACGTGCAGCCCCTCACTGAGGAGTGATTACCGGATGTTGTGTGGGATGATCCATATTATTAATAAACCTAGGACTCCCCTTTTCCTTTGTTTCTTTGTTTCTTCTAAAGATTTCAAACTCTTTTTTTTAATAAAAATCAACTTTCTTTTAGTTCTTTCCAACTCTATTTGTTTATAAACCCTTATGTGAAAATACCCTCTTATTTGAAGCTTTATTTGTTTACGTGTTATTTGCACCTAAGTTCATAACAATAGTCTGGCCGGGAACCACACTAGTGGATCCTGAGGGGTGCCTAATACCTTCCTCTTGGGATAATTTCAAGCCCTTACCCTATCCCTGGTTACTCAAATCAAACCCTCTTGGTGTCCTAATGCACCTTAATCATTAGGTGGCGACTCTTCAAATTCAAACCCAATTCCCAAAAGGTAATGAGTTGTCCTCCTAAATGTCATGAACCCGATTTCGCTCGAGAAAAAGGGGGCACGATAGCGTGGCGACTCTGCTGGGGATTCTTAGGCTTTTACCATTTCAGACTATTATTGTGAATTTATGCTTCTTTATGCGCAATTATCTATTTATTTCTTTCAAGCATTCAATTTTTCTTTTCGATTGCAAAACTGACTTGTCTTTTTGTTTCTTTCCCTTATTACTTTCCTTTACTACTTTCCTTTACTACCGCTTTAAATTATGAAAAAAGCTGTTGTATTTACTGCTTTCCTAACGTGCAAATACGTGACAACCTACTTTAATTGTTGCATAATCATGCTCAACATCATATTCCACTCGTGTCAAATAAAATACCATATCAACATTTATAATGAGTGGTTGCGCTCTTTTGATATTATCACCCTTTTAAATTCAGAAAAGGCATATTTGCGGTAAAACCAGTCGATCAACGGTGTAGTCAACGGTTTCGTGCCTTTCCCCCTTGATTTGTCCGCTCACGGGTACCAGTCTAAGACCGCATAGAAACCTCACTCTATTTAACTGTGCATTCATCATGGTCAAACCTAGCCGAGTCAGTTATTTTGTCCACATAATGACTCTTTAAGATAGCCTTGTCCAAAGTTCACTGGGTTTCCCTAAAACCCAAACGGACACCATCACGTTCTATGCATTTATTTGGAGAACTAAATGTTTTTATGCCAATTATTGATATTTAATACTCGAGTCTGGTGGGGATAAGGGCCTAACCCCTTTAGTATTGCAGAAATATGAGGCATGAAGTCCCCAAATTCGGCATGGTCACCAACATCCACCCAACATTGCTAAGTTGGTGGGAGGATCTTCATTCCAGTGATCAGAATCTTGTCTGGAAATACCTAGGAATTCTACATTCTCTTCTGGAAGTCCAACCTAACAACAAGATCATAGAAGCTGCTACTTTGTTCTGGGATTGTGATAGGTCTGTGTTCCACTTCGGGGACATTGAGATGATGCCCCTGCTGGAAGAAATAGGAGGATTAGCTGGTATACCATGGGAAACTCCGGGTTTGTTAATGCCGGGAAATTACAAGGGTAGAGGTTTCCTCAAAATGATGGGTCTAAAGAAGAATCCAGACTTGGCATGCTTGAAAGAGTCGTATATCCCCTTTGATTATTTGTACGAGAGGTACGGTCACAGCAAATCTTACCGTACTTATCCTGACGAGTTTGCCCTCACATAATTAGGGCATATTCACCGAAGGGTCTTTGTCTTCATGTTTTGCTTCCTGGGGATGATAGTGTTTCCAATGAAGAAAGTCAGTATCCACACCAGGCTAGCTATGGTAACCAAAACTCTAATGGAGGGAATCAGTGGGCAACCATTCATCATTATGCCTATGATTATTGCAGAGATATACCGATCCTTGGAGAAGTGTCAAAGAGGAGCCGAACGCTTCGAAGGCTGCAATTTGATACTTCGTCTTTGGCTCATGAGCATCTCCAAAGGGGTGAATACCCGACAAGAAATTCAGCGAAGAGACTGGGACGATCATATCGCCTTCCATCATCCGAAACAAATGAACTACATGCCCAACATGTTCGCCAGCCAAAAGACGCCAAGGGATGGTTAGAGCTATTTGAAAATCTAACTAAGGATCAAGTACAATGGATGTTCGAGTGGTTCCCTACTGAGGAGTTCATCGTATGATCCAAGGATGCGCCGTTTTTGATACTAATCGGTCTGAGACGAACCTACCCTTATGTCCCTCTCTGAGTTATGAGACATGCTGGTAGGAAGCAGGTTATACCAAGGGTAGACAAGATGAGTCACTTCCAGGCTGACTTTCAAGCTGATGACAGTCCTTATAAGTTCCAAGCCCAGCATATGTGGCATTGCAAGATCATCATGGGAAGAGACACTATCGAACCAGACAGATACCATGTTAGTTGTACTCCATACTATTCAGGCTGGTTGGAATCTAATCACGATGGTCTGGGTCAGCCAGGACTGGCTAGGGGCCACAGGATCATAGATGAGAGGGCCGAGGCACATGTCAAATACAATCAACTACACAAGAGGATCCGGGAATGTGAAAACGAGCACCGTGAGATACAAGATGCCAACCAAAAGCTGATCAAGGAGTGGAAAGACATGGTTGTCAGTGCCAACCAGTGACTGGGACACTTGGAGCAAGGCATAATGGAGCTAGAAAGGAATTTCCTCAAAAGGATCGAGGATTGCCAAAATACTGAAGGAAATGAGGGCGGACATCTAGCCAGAGCCTACCTATTGCTGGGACTTCGCGAGCTGGGAAAGTTGTTCGACGGAGCCAAAGATGCCGAGTTTGGGGAAGGTCCTTCCGGGACCAAATAGATAGGAGTTTTTCTTTTGCTTTAAGAAATGTAATAAGGCCAACGGCCACTAGTGATATTTTTATTTCCTGCTATTTATGGTCGATTTGGGAATCATCTACTTTTTATCAATAAAATGAGGCATTTAGCATTCTAAGTTCTCCAAATCAACTTGTCGCTAGTCCTACCTCGGGCACAAAGAGGTTCCCAAATAGGACACGATCTACATTCTTGCACTACGGGTTTAAATATCACAACATTTTCTTATAATCCTCACTGACTTGTTACCTTTTTGTTTTTACTTTTTGTTTATTTATTCCCCTCCCCAAAGGTTAGTTCGTGCACTCTGGAAACATTATCTTATTCAACGAGATCCAGGGGCCCTCCACCCACTCCTCCTCTTAGTCCTATCAGAAACAAGAACAAAGGGAAGATGGAATATTCGAACAAAAAGGAAAACTCAACTGAACGGGTAGAGGTCACTCATGGTACTCAGGTTTCCAAAGAAGGTGCATCCCAGCTTGAACAAAAGCTGCTAAAATTTCAAGAAGAACTTGATCAGGTTCGGAATCTGGCAAATCTATTATTTTCCCTCACCACTCCTGACATTAATTTTTCGAATGCTCAGAACCCCACACTTCTACAAAATATCCCAAAGTCACGAAACCATCTCGCTCCTCACTACCACTGCAACACTTGCCACACCTCCAACAATACTCTACTGCTCATCCCAGAACCTTTGAACTCCACAAATGACCCCTTTCACACCCATCATAACACCCCCATCTACGTGGAGACTGTGCCACACTCAACTCAACCCATCTCAAGCGCACCTGAGTTTGATGATAAAGACTTGCTCATCAGGAATCTGGCTGAAGAACTTAAGAAATTGACCAGCAAGATTGAAGGCGTTGAAGGAAGCAAAGGAAATAAGGGGTTGAACTATGAGGATCTTTGCATACATCCTGATGTCGAATTGCCTGAGGGGTACAAACCTCCTAAGTTCGAGATGTTAGATGGTACAGGGGATCCAAGAGTACATTTGAGAACATACTGTGACAAGCTGGTTGGAGTAGGGAAAGACGAGAGAATCCGCATGAAGCTTTTCATGAGGAGTCTGAAAGGAGATGCTCTATCTCGGTACATTAGCCAAGATCTGAAAAAGTGGTCATGTTGGGTAAGCATGGTGTCTGATTTTATGGATAGGTTTAGGTTCAACATGGAGAATGCGCCGGATGTGTTCTACATTCAGAATCTAAATAAGAAACCTATAGAAACGTTTCGCAAATGTGCTACTCGCTGGAGGTTCGAAGTTGCTAAGGTCAGACCTGCTTTAGAGGAGGAACGAACAAGTTTTTCGTCCGAGCTCAGGACCTGCAATATTATGAAAGGCTGATGATGATTGAGAGACACAAATTTTCTGACATTATCAAGCTGAGAGAAAGGATCAAAGACGACATCAAAAGTGGTATGGTTACAAACTTTGAAGCCCTGCAAGCTACCAATAAGGCTTTACGGTCTGGTAGTATGTCCAAGAAAAGGGACATATGTGCCATAATGGTGGCACAGAGAACCAAATCCCCCATCAAATACCAAACCTATCCAATGCCTTCACTCACATATCAGCCGACTCCGAATTACCAGGCACCCTCACCCTCTTACCAAACACCATCGCCCACTTATCAATCACCTCCACCTCCCACATATCCACCTACTTCACCCATATTCCCAACCCGCACATGTTTACCAAGCCTATAATGCTAAACCATCCCACCATCAATCACCTCCTACACGCCAAAACTTCCCTAGATCTCGACCAAATTTTGACCGCAGACCTCCTAAACAGTATACAGCCATTGCGCGAACCCATTGTTGTACGAGAGGCTCAAAGCTGCTGGTTATGTCACCCCTATCCCTGATATAACCCCCGAGAACCCTTCTCAGTGGGTTAATCCAAATAAATCATGTGCATACCATTCCAGCATGATAGGACACACCATCGACGAATGTCGCTCCCTGAAAGACAAGATCCAGGCTCTGATTGACAACAAAATTATTGTGGCAAAGGAACCTGCTCCAAATGTCCGCAATAACCCTCTACGAGACCATAATAGTGGAGACATTCACATGATTGAAATAGAGGATGATTGGGACCCCAAAGGATCGATCGGTTTGATCACAGAAGGCGACAATCCAAAGGAGCCAATAGTCACCCTTAATCTGATTGTAGTCCAGATTCAGCCTTCTGAGGACGCCGAGGTAAATATGTCCATACCACTTGAGTTTGAAGCGCCATCCTCTGCAAAGATGCCAACGCCGATTGAGGTCGAATTTATGTCACCAACAAATGCACCTACACCATTCGAAGTTGCAGTTTTACCACCCAAGGAACATGCTCCGTTCAGGATGAGGATAGCCACGCCGATCCCAGTAGCAATGTCACCCGTGATGCCATTTCACATAAAGGATATACCATGGGACTATACAGCTGAGGCAAGGAGGAAAGGCAAGGTTAGGTTCGAGAAAACTGTTGCCGCACAGGGTATGACAAGAACTGGTAGGGTCTATACCCCGGAACACCTAGCTGAGTCAAGCAAGCAGGCCTCCAATCGGTCGCCCATCATTGAGATGGGTCTGGACGATCTTTGGAGAAAGATACAAGCCAAGGGATACTCGGTCATCGACCAGCTGAACAAATCACCGGCACAGATCTCCATACATGCTTTGCTACAAAATACTGAGGCACACAAGAATGCTCTGTTAAAGGTACTAGGTGAGGCATATGTACCAAGCGACATCACCGGAGGAGAGATGGCAAACATGGTAGGGCGGGTATTGGAAAGTCACAAGATCACTTTTCATGAAGATGAGCTGCCACCAGAAGGGTTGAGTCACAACAAGGCGTTGCACATCACCGTGCAATACGAATATTATTTTATCACCAGAATCCTGATTGATGGAGGGTCCAACCTTAACATTTGTCCGTTGGTAACTCTCAGGACATTGGGAAAGGGGATGCATGAGATCAAGGATGGGGACATCAACGTCAAAGCTTTCAACAGTTCCCAAAGGTCCACCATTGGCGAAATCAGCCTGTGTTTGCAAATGGGGCCTACTTGGTTCAATGTTGATTTTCAAGTAATAGACGTGCCGGCATCTTACAATTTACTATTGCGACGACCGTGGATTCATGCCACTAGGGCCGTAGCGTCAACACTACATCAGGCGATGAAATTTGTGTGGAACCACCAAGAGGTGATCATTCACCGTGACGATAGCAATCCCATATACAGTCTCCAGACCATCCCAACAATCGAAGGTAGAAGAAAGATAGGCGGGGAGACCTATCACCACATCGAGCGAGTCAACGCCGTCGAGAAGGACAAATGGTGGGACAATTAAATTGAAAGCATATTGAACTAGAGCGGATACGAACCTGGCAAGGGACTTGGCAGGAACCTCCAAGGAGTCGCTAAGCCTATCAAACCAAAGAAACATGGCACCACCTTCTGTCTGGGATATGAGTACACTTGGGAGGAATTCAACAACTGGTCGCCACCATGGCGTGGCCCTTACTATCCGCTGGAGCAGCCAATACCGCATTTGAAGCAGACTTTCCAACCGGTCGATGTTATCTATGGGTTGGAAGAAGAGGAAGCACTGGCAGCAGTAAGGAATTTGTTCCTAGAAGACAATGATATGGATTGTTGTGTTGTTTTCGAGGAGGAGGGGGAGGAAGATCCTTCCATACAGGCAGTGAGCAGAGGAGCATGCCTCAATAACTGGACCACCCGAACCACCAGAGACCGGAAAGCCTCAGGGTAGCAAGGCTGAACAAGAATCATGCACTATTTTTCATTTTTACTAGTTGATTTTCCTTTCGCATTTTAAAATTTCGCAATAAGATCTTCAATGTTCAAAATAGTTATGGATTTTTTCAAAGAATTTTGATTTTCCATATAAATCTTACTCTTATTATTTTCTCTCATTACTTTACTTATACAGCATTACTATTACTTATCTTGATGAACCAATGACTGTGACATGCAACGAGACAAGGCAACAAACGGACACAGATTCGGAGGAAGACGAAATACCGGAAGAGATTGTTAAGGAAGTTGAGAATTTTTAGAACACACCTAAGTCCAACCTAGACGATACCGAGATTGTTAACCTGGGAGATGCATAGAACGTCAAAGAAATGAGAATCAGTTTCCACTTATCGCCATTAGAAAAGAATGAATACACAGAATTTCTAAGGGAATATAAAGACATATTCGCTTGGTCGTATGATGACATGACTGGTTTGAGTACATCTATTGTGGAACACAAACTGCCAACTGATCCGACATGTCCGCCAGTAAAGCAAAAACTCAAAAAGTTCAAGCCTGATATGAGCTTGAAAATCAAAGAGAAAGTCACTAAGCAGGTCAAAGCCAAGGTTCTTAGGGTAGTAGAATATCCGACGTGGTTAGCCAATATCGTGCTGGTGCCAAAGAAAGATGGGAAGGTCAGAGTCTGTGTCGACTACCAAGATCTCAACCGGGCTAGTCCGAAAGACGACTTCCCTTTGCCAAACATATACATCCTGATCGACAATTGCGCCAGGCATGAGTTGCAGTCATTTGTAGATTGTTTTGCGGGGTATCATCAGATCTACATGGATGAAGAAGATGCTGAGAAAACGGTTTTCATTACGTCATGGGGGATTTTCTGTTACAAGATGATGTCGTTTGGATTAAAAAATGTTGGGGCCACCTACATGAGGGCCATGACCACCATTTTCCATGATATGATACACAAGGAGATCGAAGTGTATGTAGACGATGTTATCATCGAGTCCAAAAAAGCCACTGATCACATGGAATATTTGAGGAAGTTCTTCAATAGACTGAGAAGATACAACCTAAAACTGAATCCCGCATAATGTGCATTTGGGGTTCCCGCCAGAAAACTACTTGGATTCATTGTAATTCGCTGAGGAATAGAACTAGATCCATCAAAGTTCAAAGCTATTTAAGAGTTGCCACTGCCAATGAACAAGAAGGACGTGATAAGTTTCCTGGGGAGACTTAACTATATCAGCCAGTTCATAGCACAATCTACCGTTATCTTTGAGCCAATCTTCAACATGTTGAATAAGGAGGCCGCTACCAAATGGACTGATGACTGCCAAAAGGCCTTCGACATAATCAAGGAGTACCTGTCAACACCACCAGTCTTGGTCCTCCCCCCCCCGAGCCAAGTAGACCTCTATTACTCTACCTCGGAGTAATGGATGGAGCGTTCGGTTGTATTCTGGGGAAACATGATGAAATGGGAAGGAAAGAACAGGCCATCTATTACCTCAGTAAGAAGTTCACTCCGTACGAGGCCCGATATTCTCTGTTAGAGCGCACCTGTTGTGTTTAACTTGGGTAGCTCAGAAGCTGAGGCACTACTTCTGTGCCTATACTACATATCTCATATCAAGGATGGATTCTTTGAAGTACATCTTCTAGAAGCCCATGCCCACTGGAAAGCTAGCCAAATGGCAAATCTTGTTGAGTGAATTTGACATTGTCTACGTAACTCAAAAGGAAATCAAGGGACAGGCATTAGTAGATCACCTTGCTGAAAACCCCGTGGATAGGGAATACAAACCCCTGAAAACATATTTTCCTGACGAAGAGGTATCATTCATAGGAGAAGATATTGCAGAATCCTATGTCGGTTGGAGAATGTTTTCGACGGAGCAGCAAACTTCAAGGGAGTTGGCATAGGAGCAGTCCTCGTATCGGAAACCAGTCAGCATTATCTGGTGTCCACCAAACTTAGATTCCCGTGCACCAACAATATGGTTGAGTATGAAGCCTGCATCTTAGGCCTCAAAATGGCCATCGACATGAACATTCAAGAGTTGCTAGTGATCGGAGATTCAGACTTGCTTATACATCAGGTTCGAGAAGAATGGGCGACCAAGAACTCTAAAATACTCCCTTATCTGCATCATGTACAGGAGTTGAGAAAAAGGTTCACAAAGACAGAATTCCAGTATGTCCCCAGAGTCCAGAACAAATTCATCGATGCACTGGCTACCCTATCATCCATGATACAACACCCAGACAAGAACTTTATTGATCCCATTCCGGTAAAGATCCATGATCAGCCAGCTTATTGTGCTCATGTTGAGGAAGAAGCAAATGGAAAGCCTTGGTTTCATGATATCAAGGAATATTTGACGAAAGGAGAATACCCAAAACTTGTAGAACCTACTCAGAAATGCACACTTCGGAGGTTGTCCAACAATTTCTTTCACAACGGAGGTATCCTGTATAGGAGGACTCCTGATTTGGGATTACTAAGGTGTGTCGACACGAAAGAAACATCTAAACTGCTAGAAGAAATCCATGACGGGACCTGTGGTCCACATATGAATGGTTTTGTCATAGCTAAGAAGATACTCTAAGCTTGTTACTTCTGGATGACTATGGAAACGGACTGCATCCAATATGTTCAAAAATGCCACCGCTGCCAGATACATGCAGACATGATCAAGGTGCCCCAAATGAGCTTACTGCAACAAGCTCACCATGGTCGTTTACTGCCTGGGGAATGGATGTTATTGGACCAATCAAACCTGTCGCGTCCAACGGACACAGATTCATCCTAGTAGCAATCGACTATTTAACCAAATGGGTCGAAGCATTGTCTTACAGAGCAGTAACTAAGAAAGTCGTGATAGACTTTGTCCGCGACCACATTGTTTGCCGATTCGGGATTTCGGAGTCAATTATCACTGATAATGGCTCCAATCTCAACAGTGACTTGATGAAATCTATGTGTGAAACCTTCAAGATCAAACACAAGAATTCTACAGCCTACAGGCCTCAGATGAATAGAGTAGTAGAAGCCACCAATAAGAAAATCAAGAAGATATTGAGGAAAATGATAGAGAAGCATAAGCAGTGGTACGAGAAACTATCATTTGCTTTATTGGGATATCACACCACAGTCTGCACATCAATCGGGGCAACCCCCTACATGCTGGTATATGGCACATAAGCGATCATTCCCGCTGAAGTAGAAATCCCTTCCTTGAGGATCATAGAGGAAGCAGAGCTCGACGATCCAGAATGGGTAAAAAGTCGATATGAGTAGTTAGCCCTCATAGACGGAAAGAGGATGAACGCAGTTTGCCATGGTCAACTTTATCAAAACAGGATGTCCAGAGCCTTCAACAAAAGAGTCAAGCCGAGATAATTTGTACCGGGGCAGCTGGTGTTAAAGAAAATTTTCCCGCATCAAGATTAAGCCAAAGGGAAGTTCTCTCCCAACTGGCTGGGTCCGTACATGGTTCACCGGGTTCTGACAAGAGGAGCCCTCATACTTGTAGAAATGGACGGAGAAGTCTGGCCAAAGCCAATTAATACAGATGCAGTCAAGCGTTACTATGTGTAATCTTTATGCCTTCCTATATGATGTAATTTGAACTACGCCTAACTTGATTCCCATTTAAGAGGAGATACG
>NW_027438515.1:0-55000 GCF_000715075.1 Nicotiana tabacum
AATTTTCAAAAGAAAAAGGAGATCAACTCCCAAACTTCAAAAAATTAACCCATCACATCATTCATATATGACCTAACTGCCTAAGGAGTCCTGCAAATCCTATACAGAAGGTTTCAGCCACAGGACCACCACTGCCAAAAACTTACCTAAATATCTCATTCAGGGTAGGAGACAGAAGCAAGGTTAGTTCTCAGGTAGCATGTGATGCGAAAGAACATGTTGAGGATCACACTTCCAAGCATCTGCAGAGTTTTGTGCCAAAAAGAGATAGAAGTCTAGAAAGCTCCGAGTTTACATGATGGGAGTGTGCTTTGGGATCTTACACTTAGAAGGAACTTTCATGATGGGGAGATCAGCAGAATTTCACAGTCTGCTTGAAATGCTTGATAAACAAACCTTACCAATAAGATCTAGAAAGCTAGGACTCTTTAAGGTAGAAGAAGGTGGATAATTTGCAGTAAAAACTACATCATTACAATAAGTTGCTAGCCAGAGGGAAGTCGGGCATCTCTCGTAAGTCAATTTGGTTCCTAGTGTGCCAAGAAAGGTGTACTTTTTTGTTGGTTGGCGCTGAAGGAAGCAACTCTAACAGGTGAAAATCTAGGGGAAAGAAGGATTACATCAGTTAGCTAGTGCTTCGTGTGTATTCGGAAGAAGACATGGCTCATTACTACTGCATTGTCAGGTAAATTCACGTGTGTAATAGGAGATTAAGAGATGGTTTCAGTTACAATGAACCATATCATGCACTATGAAAAATGCTCCATTTAGCTAGACTTTTAGAAGATGGACGAGAAGAACACAGGGTGTGGAATGTTGCTCCATTAGCACTTATGTGAATTGCATGGAAAGAGAAAAACAGGAGGGCTTAAAAGAGTTTGATTTCATACATATGCTTTTTTCGTTCACCCATGAGATTCCTATTCGTAGTTCGTCCAGAAGGTTGGGTATCTTTGGTAGAGAATCAAATCATTTTGCGGTTCTCTTTTTTAGGTATACCTCTTATATAAAGGAGCTTTTCCATTATAAATGAAATTCATTTTACTTGATGAAAAATTATAAATTGCATAAACATTCAGAAAACACAAGTATCACGCAGTTAGTCTTCCTCAATCCTCTCTAACTAATTCCAAAGTTAAATTTTTTTGCTTTTTTATAAACTACATTTTAAATCCAGACACTTATCACAATATAGAGTGCATTTGGTATAGAGCTAAATTAAGTTACACAATTTTACCACTGTGCCTTGTAAGGAGGGTTATCCAACGACATAGCAGACAGAGAATGTTTGCGGCTCTGAAGAAGCGCGAAAGGAGTGACGGAACCGTAAGCTATTCTCCTCCATCTTGCGGCATCAACTACCTCATCTCCGCTGTTACTCAGCTTCACCTCCACCACTCTACCGCCGCCACTCTCGCCGCCGTCTACGTCTGTCGCCGTGTCCAACTGAGGTTTCCCGAGAACTGAGACTTGGAGAGTGTTGCCACGCGCCCAGGAAATGGAGAGTCGATGAACCGGGGATTTGAGACCGTGATGGAGAGGATAGATGACCGCCGGATGATTTTCCGGCTCCGACGAGACTGGGACCATTGCAAGGTCGTCGGACTCTGACGTCAGACCTGGCATTTCGCCGGATATTCTGTGCCCTAGTATGAATGTTTCACCAAGTGCTATTTTCTAGGGTTTTAGAAAGGGGTTTATGGCAAAGCGAGGGAATGAGAGTTCATAATTGTTCCAAACAAATGTTATGAATGGAACTGATATTTGTCAAGAGTAATAACTAATAGGGGTGAAAATCATTCAACTGTGTTTAAAAAATAAAATTCCCTCAACTTTAAACGATAGATATTCTTCCCCATGTGTCAATTATAACTTTTTAAAATACTTATTTTATTAAACTTCTTAAAAATCACGAAAAATTTCTTTTTCAAAAATATATACGACAGACTTACTATAAAAATATTATTTTCAAGACAAAGAATCAAGCTCTAATATCTATTTACAAAAGTAAAAATAAAAAAGAGTCAGAACTTTATAAAAATATTTCAATGCAGTTAATATAAAAAATTATTGATAAAAATAAATATTATTTTTATAACAAATTCCTAAAGATTATATTGTAAATGAATTTTAAATTATAATTTAGAAGTTTTTTTATTAGTGACAATCAAAACTTGTTTATACACACATATATTAACATACATAGTTTATAAGTTAATGATATTCGATAATGAAATAAATAATTAACAAATAAACTTGGCCAAATAGGTTTTAAATGTGCTCAAAGTTTTATAAACTTCGGGCTTGGAAAAGCTTCATTTTTCAATTCCAGAAGTTACGGAGCCTATGTAGAAGAAGCTGTAGAATATCATTCGTGGGTGCGGCTAACTCCCCATGAGGTAATTGTATGATTTTCCAAGGTAAAAGAGCTCCTGACCAATTAGAAACAAAAATAAATAAAAACATAGTGCCAATAAAAGGAACCCAGGGCCCATATTCTTCGCCAATTTGAGTTTTACTCACATCTCGAATAAATTCAAGAACATATTCGAAGAAATTCTGACCCCCGGTCGGAATGGTTTGTGGGTTCCGAACAGCTATAGTGGCTGAGACAGGATTCCTTTGTCCATAATAAAAAGTGGTGCGTCAATTTTCAGAAATTTCATCGTAAATGTGAAATACTTATATAAATAAAAATGCGGGAGAGATAAAAAAGATGCAGGGTCGTTTGTCTGCTTGGCTAGTCAAGCATGGGCTAATTCATAGATCTTTGGGCTTTGATTACCAAGGAATATAGACTTTACAAATAAAGCCCGAGGATTGGCATTCCATTGCTGTCATTTTTTAGGACATATAATGTCCAAATTTATATTTTAAGGACAAAGTTAAACTTACCCGTAAACATAAAGGATGATATTAGTCAAAAGTATTATAAGATTTCTCTCTATTTAAATTTTGGTAGTTAAACTTATCCTTCAACATAAAGGATAATATTAGCCAAAAGTGTTATATAATGTCTCAATATTTAAATTTTGGTAGGCGTTGCCTGATATTGGAACTAGGGGAGGACAAAAGTAATAAGTGCACATAAATTAATATGAACACCACCATTATAATAAATAAAAAAATATTATAGTATTACGAACAAAAATTCCACTCTTTTCTTTAGCATGATTTCGTCCTTAATGTCATGTACTCAAATTGTACGCATATTTATATAATTAACTTTCTCCTTGATACGATCCAAGATAAACAAAATAGCGGAACATGAAAATAACAATAATAAAAGTAAAACTAATGATAGGTTTGATTAAGATAATCAAAGTAGTCTGAATAATGAAGAAAATCTAGAACCCTAATTAAACGTTTCAAGCAACAATCAAAATACTATCTGATCGCCTCCCAAAAACGACAAATTAGAAGTCCTAGATATAAAGAAAGGAGAAAAAGATTACCTTCAAGAACTCAAGTCTTGAAAACAAGTAATACAAAGTCGAACTAGAACCAAGAGGTTCCAAATATCTCTCAAGAGTTTTCTTATGTCAAAATATGTTAAGTGGCTAACGAAATAACTATGGGCTATTATAAATACTCAATGGGTAAAATAGGAAAAGTTTCCAAGTTAATTTCCCAAAAGACCCGTCAGGCCAAACCATAGCCTCAACTGTAACCCCAACTGTAACACACAGCCAAACCGTGTCGAATTTCAAAAGCTTATTTTCTTCAGCTCTTCAAGCCCCTCTTGAACCGTAGTCAATGGTTGGTGAAATCGTGTCACACGATTTGACTTGGGGTCTTGATTCTTCAATTCTCAACACTCCAAACATGGTATTCTTTGCATGAATCCTCCAAGTAATTCTCCAAACATCTTCTAGTCAATTATTGAAGATCATACAGCTCCTCGGCGTGCATCCCTTAGACGTTCTTGAACTTGGAGTGAGTCAACGG
Source organism: Nicotiana tabacum (assembly GCF_000715075.1). Classification (NCBI taxonomy): domain Eukaryota; kingdom Viridiplantae; phylum Streptophyta; class Magnoliopsida; order Solanales; family Solanaceae; genus Nicotiana; species Nicotiana tabacum. Next base: position 3,949 of record NW_027438515.1, read on the forward strand.
ACTATATGATTACTGAAGCGTACGTAATATTTTAATCTCAGGATATGTATACACTATAAAAGATTCGATCTCATGAGACGATAAGTAAATCAAGGAGAGAAAGTACAAAAATACCTCAAATTCTTATTTTCAAGCTCAATGGAGAATGTAGAGATGGAAACTCTCCTTCTCAAACTGTGTGAGCTCCCAAGTTTACTCAAGGAAGTTTTATGATAGCAAATTACATGTTGAAATGATCTTTATATGTATCGAATACTATGTGCTTAGTTGAAGAGTCCGGAACCAAAATGTGGTTCTTTTGGACTCAAACGATGGAAATGTATGAAAAAAAAGTTAATGACCAAAATACATATAATGCCCTTTTAAAGGGCGCAATACCTTAATGGTCGTTTGCACAGTTAGGTATAGCGCCCTTTAAAAGGGTATTATACATATAGCGCCTTTTATTACAGTGTTATACTTGAATTTGAAAAGACAGGAGGGTATAGCGCCGTAATAAAGGGCGCTATATATGTTTTGTGGGCCCACCAATAATTCTTCTGCACTTAACTGTCATAACAATAATTCAAATGGGTATAGCGCCCTAATTAAAGGCGTTACACCTCAAAAAATTCAACCCTTGTGCTTGGGCATTGCCTTATTTAAAGACATTAAGGATTTTGTAAAAATTCATTCAGAAAAATTCTCAAGTCTTGTGAAATTTTTATTCCTTAAGTTGGTTTGCATTTTATCATAATGTCTGAAGAGCAAAGAATTAGGGCTTCATTATATTGGTGGGTGAGATTGTTGTGGTGAATAACTCAGTAAACTATAGTTTATCTCCACAGTCTCATTTAAGTTGCCACTTACAATGGAGTACGATACATTGATATCGTTGTAATGTAAAAAATGAGTATGAGCAAACGTTCAGTCATGAACCTTAAAATAACCGGAAGATATCCATATTTTGTGACTCCACAAAGGGTTGCTTGTTATGCTAAGTTTAACATCGAAGACGATGAAACTTTGAGAGATTTTTTGAGGACTCCGGATAAATACCGGGAATTTATTGTGATAAAACTGTTGGAAATGTATGTTAGTGCTGAAGACGTTCGCAATAATGAGATTGTGCAAAGTAGGAAAATCTCCCAATCATCGGGTAGTTATTTTGGAGCAGTTTTGACTGAAAAGGTTCCGGCTGAAAGAGTTTTGCCGGATCTAAACTTATCTCCACGAGCGAATGAGGAGCGAGGAAATAATTTCTCCCCTAGTATACATAATCCACAAGCCGAGTGGTAAACTTCAATTTTCCTTTGTGTTAAGATGTATATTTTAGTGTATTATGTTTGTATTAACACTCATATATTCCACAGGGGATACCAACCAGATATGAATTTTACAAGTTATGAACCAACAGCCAATTGGAATATGCCTAGTTTTGTGTGTTGGATTATGGTGGTCCATCCGGGAGTCAGCATCAACAAGATAATTGTTACAACCCATATCCACATGTGTTAGTTCATGCCATATATTAGTTAACATAAATCCAAGAAGGACTTATCTTTGAGATGATAAGAAGTCAATCCTATTGGTCTTAAGTGATACAAGAGTGTATAAGGGTGATTAACAAGTATTAGAAGTTAAATGAATCAAGGATGTTGTAACTCGTATTTTCAGGTAAATATAGCGGTGCTTAATACACTCAAGAGGTCATGTATTAAGGTATTTTAATCATATAATATCCGTATCATAAGTCTTGAAGTCAAACGAGTTATGAAACAAAAGTCGACAAAAGTTGTCGCAACTTAGGTTCATAATTTTACTTAAACATTAGGTCAAATGTTTCTAATCTTTTCTCCTAATTTATAAGGAATTACAGGGTGATATACCAATCAAATTAAAGATCTATGAGTCTAGTTTCCAATTCATTAAACCGTTTATCGATACGATCTCGGAGTAGAGAGATATTCACATTTTCGCGAGACTGCGCCAAGCACCTCTCTATGGGGCCCACTAAGGCGGTTTAAGATATTTGGACCTATATAGGATGCCTCCAACCCCTTTTTAAGTCATTTATTCTCACTATTTTCAGACCTTAGAACCCTAGGAACATCTTCTCAAGGTTCTCTCAAGATTCAAGACCCAAAAAAAGGGCAAACAACACAAATCAAGTGTCGGGAATTCCGTGGCGCTAGTAAGTCTCTTGTTCTTCTTGTTGTTGCTCATTTTTGTGTCATTCCAGCTCGTGTGGGAGGTTGTTTTAAAGGGTTTATGTTCTGTAAATACTCCCTCATGTTCTTAATATCAATCCTAGGTGATTTCAAGCCTTCTAAAGTGATTCTAGTGCCGAAAAACACTAATTGATCGCTAGTTTCGCTTTTTTGTTGTTGTGGCAGCATTGGAGGGATATTTCATGGAAATTTAAGGTCAAATTGGAGTTGTTCTTTCTGTATAAAGGTAAGGAACCTCTTACTCTATATGTATTTAAGATTATCCAAGTTGCGGCTAAGCCATTAAAGCTAGAACTTGTGAAATATATATCGAAAGGCTTGGTAGTAATGTTATTGTTTTGTGGACTATTTTGCGTTGCTGTTGGGCTGCGTATTTTACTACTGTTTTGTGGAGTTTTGGAGGAGAAAGGGTGTGAAGAAACACCATATATATGTAGGGTTTTGGGATGATAGTTATTCGTAACATTTCTGGGTCGTTTGACACGACTACGGTGGTCGTCGTATGTATGGAGTGATTAGGCTGTGCGTGGACTATTTTGGGAGGCTCAATATGTTTATTATTGATGTTGTTTGGGCTGTTTGGTGACTGTTTTGAATGGTGTGAAGTCATATATATAGGGGAGGTGTTGTCCGTTTCATCGTAAAATAGGTTGTGGTCGATACATAATAGTTATGACGCTTAAATGATAACGATAGTATCGTTTCTCTTATTGTAGACTAAGGAGTTTTGACAATTGCATAACTTGAGATTGGGGCAGTATATACAAGGTATGTGAGGCTATCCCTTTCCTTCTTTTGCACGACTCCGATTGTACATAATGTAATGAACGAGCTTCCAAGATACTCTACTTTTAGAAGCTAGCAGTACTTACATTGTTTTCCCTCTTATGGAACGATTGATGTTAATGTTGCTTCTCTTATTCTTATGTTATCAATGTTGTTGGTACTTCGTGATTCTCAAAAGGTTCATAGTGAAGAGTTAGTCCTAATAACGTGTACAGAGGATACCGACCTTACGTTACTCCGAAAGGTTTAGAATGTGATTCCATGAGTCGAGCATGCATTATATATATATATATATATATATATATATATATATATATATATATATATATATATATATATATATATATATATATATATATATATATATATATATATATATATATATATATATATATATATATAGGTACGACACCTATTGTGCAACCACTGATCAGTTGGGTTTTACCGAGCTCCACGTGGCCGGGTACGATTCTATCGAGCCTTATGATGGCCGGGTACGTTTTTTACCGAGCCTATTATGGCCGGGTACGATATGATGATGATGATGCCCACAGAGGCGAATGTTTTAAAGGTTTATGTATTTATACATATGTATCATGCATTTCATGTCAGTAGCCCTCAGAGGTACTAAGATGTTACAGGTTGTATATTCTCTATCCTTGCTTACATTACTGATCGTATTTATGGTTCCTTGCCTTACATACTCAGTACTTTATTCGTACTGACGTTCTTTTATTTGTGGACGCTGCATGTTCGTGCTGCAGGTCCTGATAGACAGGCAGGTGCAGCTCCCCCACCACAGTAGGCTATCCAGTTCAGCGGTGATTGGCGAGATCCCTTCTCCGGACTTGCCTTGGTCTTGGTATGCATTTTTGTTATAGACATTATGGGTATGTCGGGGCCCTGTTCCGGCTATGTTGCAGCACTTATGTTCCTTTAGAGGCTCATAGACAAGTGTCGACTCATGTATAGTTTGGTATGCCTTGTCGGCTGGTTTTTGTTATATAGTCTTTCATGGTAGCGTGGTAGCTCATACCTTATATGTAGTTTCTTGATTGTCTGGTCATCCCCTGCTATGTATGTTCATGTCGTCATATTTTATTGCTGGTTGTCCATGATCCAGGTCTACCATTTATATTGATCTCATCAGCCCTAAAAGATATAATGAAGGTTAGATGAAATGTACGTTGGTGCTCGGCAAGTATGGTCGGGTGCTAGTCATGGCCCTCCAGTTTGGGTCGTGACAAACTTGGTATCAGAGCAAGTCTGTCCTAGGGGTTGTCTATGAGCCGTGTCTAGTAGAGTCTTGATTATGGATGTGTAGCGCGCCACATTTATAATCAGGAGGCTACATGACATCTAGGGTTGTTACCTTCTTCCTGAATCTAGATCGTGCGTAGAGTTGAGTCGTAAGTGTTCGTCTCTAATATTCACCTTGTTTTCTTTTAGTGATGCCTTCGACTAGGAAGCATTCGATTAGTAGACGACTTGATACAGCAGCGGTAGAGGGTATCAGTCAGGTGCCCCAAGCCAGAGCAGGACAAAGTGAGGCTCAGAGTGAGATGCCCTCTCATACCTCATCTACTCCATCTCCTCCAGAGGATATTAGAAGGCACCCCGCACCTCCAGTTCCTTCGTATGGCACTACAGACCAGGATATGCGGAGTGCTTTGCAGTTATTGACTAGCTTTTTAGCTGCTCAGGCTCAGAGGCAGAATACAGGTGCTGCTGAGAAACCAGTTAGTATGAGAGTTCATGATTTTATTAATTTAGACCCTCCAGTGTTTACCGGATCAGACCCCAAGGAGGACCCACAGACTTTTATTGACCAGGTTCATCGTACACTGCGGGTTATGCATGTTAGTGATATAGAGGCAGTAGAGTTGGCTTCTTATCGGCTACGGGATTTAGTGATTCTCTAGTATGATAGTTGGGAGAGATCCAGAGGTCCGAACGCTCCTCCAGCTGTGTGGAAGGAATTTTCTGAGGCCTTTCTTCGTCACTACTTGCTAGTTGAGATACGCCGAGCTAGAGCTGATAAGTTTTTGAACCTTAGACAAGGTAATATGAGTGTGCGAGAGTACAGTATGCAGTTTGATTCTTTGGCAAGGTATTCTCCCCATATGGTGGCCGAGATGAGTGATAGGGTGCATATGTTCATGAATGGGTTGGGACCACATCTGATAAATGAGTGTACGACAGCCTCCTTGGTAGAGGGCATGGATATTTCCCGTATTCAAGCTTATGCCCAGACCCTAGAGGATCGTAAGCGCTAGCAGAGGGCAGTTAGGGAGCAGGATAGGGGCCAGCATAAGAGGGCGAGATTTGCAGGGTATTCTGATGACTTCAGAGGCAGCGTCAGGCCACAATTTTCGAGGAGTTCGGTGCCACCTGTAGCTAGTGCTCCTCCACAGTTTCAGAGGCCTCGATATGATCGATCTTATTCTGGTCCAGGTTAGAGTTCGCGGGCATCTGGCTCGCAACATCACAGGGATACTAGTCAGATGAGACCCCCAACACCACATTGTGATCAGTGCAGCAAGGCCCACTTTGGACTGTGCCGTCGAGGTTCTGATGCGTGCTATTCGTGCGGACAGCCTGGCCATATGATGTGGGATTGTCCTAACAGAGGAGGTGATGGTATGGCTCAGCCGACTGGATCTGTGTCTGGTTCTTCCTCATCAGTTCGACCTCCAACACGGGGTTTTCAGCAGTCGACAGGTCGTGGTAGGGGTAGAGGTGCAGTGCCGAGTTCGAGTGGTGCTCAAAATCGAACCTATGCTCTAGTAGGTCGACAGGATCTCGAGTCGTCTCCAGATGTTGTTACAGGTATATTGTCTGTGTTTTCTTATGATGTATATGCGCTGATTGATCCGGGATCTACATTATCATATGTTACACCCTTTGTGGCTAATAAGTTTGGCATTGAACCTTGAATTGATAAGTAAACCCCTTGCGGTATCTACTCCGATAGGAGATTCTGTGATTGCTAGAAGGGTATATAGAGGTTGCACTGTGATGATTTGTAGTCGTCAAACCTCGGCAAATTTATTTGAGTTAGAAATGGTTGATTTTGATGTGATAATGGGAATGGACTGGTTGGCCTCATGCTATGCAAATGTTGATTGTCGTACGAAGATGGTTAGGTTCCAATTTCCAGGTGAACCCGTCATTGAATGGAAAGGGAACATTGCTACACCGAAAGGTAGGTTTATTTCCTATCTTAAGGCAAGGAAAATGATCTCAAAAGGTTACATTTATCATCTCGTTCACGTTAGGGATGCGGAGGCGAAGCCGCCTACTCTACAATCAATCCCCGTGGTCAACAAATTTCCATATGTTTTCCCAGATGAACTCCCAGGTCTTCCTCCTGAAAGGGAGATTGAGTTTAGCATTGATATGTTGCCTGACACTCAACCGATCTCTATCCCTCCATACAGAATGGCCCCGGCAGAGTTGCGAGAGTTGAAGGTGCAGTTGAAGGACTTGATGGATAAGGGCTTCATTAGGCCTAGCACTTCACCTTGGGGTGCGCTAGTCCTATTTGTGCGGAAGAAAGACGGGTCGTTACGGATGTGTATCGACTATCGACAATTGAATAAGTCTACTATAAAGAACAAGTATCCACTTCCAAGAATTGATGACATGTTTGACCAACTCCAGGGTGCCAAGTATTTCTCCAAGATTGATTTACATTCAGGGTATCATCAGGTGAGGGTTAAGGAGAAGGATATTCCAAAGACGGCCTTCCGGACAAGATATGGGCACTTTGAGTTCTTGGTGATGTCGTTCGGGCTAACAAATGCCCCAACAACTTTTATGGATCTCATGAATACTATATTCAGGCCCTATCTTGATGTGTTCGTGATTGTATTCATTGATAACATTCTAGTGTATTCTCGTTCGGAGGCGGAACATGCGGGCCACTTGCGGATAGTATTACAGATGCTTCAGGATCGTAAGTTATATGCTAAGCTCTCCAAATGTGAATTCTGACTGAACTCAGTAGCATTCCTTGGCCATGTGATATTTGATGAGGGTATTAGTGTCGACACTTAGAAGATCGATGCAGTAAAGAATTGGCCGAGACCTACAACACCATCAGAAGTCCGCAGCTTCCTAGGGCTAGCAGGATATTATAGGCAGTTTGTGGAAGGGTTTTCCTCTATATCATCACTACTGACTAAGTTAACACAGAAAGCTACCAAGTTCTAGTGGTCTAACACTTGTGAACGTAGTTTTCAGGAGCTGAAGAATCGATTGACATCCGCACCAGTGCTCACTCTTCCTGAAGGAACAGAAGGTTATATGGTATATTGTGATGCCTCAGATTTAGGTTTGGGGTGCGTATTGATACAGCGTGGGAAGGTGATTGCTTATGCATCAAGACAATTGAAGAAGCATGAAAAGAATTATCCAACCCATGATTTGGAATTGACTGCAGTAATATATGCTTTGAAGATATGGCGGCACTACTTATACAGCGTCCACGTTGACATCTACACAGATCACAAGAGTTTACAATACATCTTCAAGCAGAAAGAGTTGAATTTGAGGCAGCGTAGGTGGCTTGAATTACTGAAAGACTACGACATCGAGATATTATATCATCCCGGTAAAGCCAATATTGTGGCAGATGCTCTCAGCCGTAAATCAATGGAAAGCTTAGTACATATTGAGGCAGGTAGATGGGGGGTTGACTAAAGAGCTTCATCAGCTAGCCAATATGAGAATCAGATTGTTAGACTCTGATGACGGAGGTGTTACTGTACAGAATACATCAGAATCATCTTTGGTAGCCGAGGTAAAAGCACGACAATATGAAGATCCTATCTTAGTACGATTAAGAGAAAGCATTCAACAGTGTAAAAGTACGGCTTTTGAGATCGGAAAAGATGGGGCACTGAGATACCAGAGCCGATTGTGTGTGCCTAATGTGGCAGGGTTGCGAGAGAAGATTATGAATGAGATTCATCAATCTCGATATTCCATCCATCCCGGCTCGACAAAGATGTATCATGATGTTAAGGAGCAGTATTAGTGGGATAACATGAAGAAGTCTATTGTGGAATTTGTAGCCCAGTGTCCCAATTGTCAACAAGTAAAGATAGAACATCAGAAACCCGGTGGATTGCTTCAGAATATAGAGATTCCGACCTGGAAATAGGAGGTGATTAATATGGACTTCATTATTGGATTACCTCGCTCTTATCATAAGTTTGACTCCATCTGGGTGATAATTGATCGACTTACAAAATGTGCCCATTTTCTGCCAGTGAAGACAACTTACACGGCTGAAGATTATGCGAAGTTGTATATCAAGGAGATTGTTAGGCTTCATGGTGTGCCCGTATCTATTATATCAGACCAAGAAGCTCAATTTACGGCTAACTTTTGGAGGTCTTTCCAGAAGGGTTTAGGCACACAAGTAAATCTCAGCACTACATTTCATCCGTAGACTGACAGACAGGCTGAACGTACCATTTAGACACTGGAAGATATGCTACGAGCATGTGTTCTAGATTTTAAGGGAAATTGGGATGACCATCTTCCACTCATAGAATTCGCCTACAATAATAGCTACCATTCCAGTATTAAAATGGCCCCATATGAGGCACTATACGGGAGAAGATGTAGATCACCAGTTGGATGGTTCGAAGTCGGTGAAACAGAATTATATGGGCCAGATTTGATTCACCAAGCTATTGAGAAGGTGAAAGTGATACAGGAGTGATTGAGGACGGCACAAAGCAGGCAAAAATCTTATTCTGATGTCCAACGTCGTGATCTAGAGTTTGAGGTTGGTGATTGGGTTTTCCTGAGGATCTCACCAATGAAGGGTATTATGCGTTTTGGGAAGAAAGGTAAGCTGAGTCCAAGGTATATCGGGCCATATAAAATTCTTCGACGGATTGGACAGGTTGCTTATGAGTTAGAATTGCCATCCGAATTGGAATTTGTCCACCCAGTATTCCATGTATCTATGTTGAGGAAATGTATTGGAGACCCTTCTCGAGTCGTCCCTATCAAAGATGTACAAGTCACAAAGGACCTATCATATGAAGAAGTGCCAGTGGCGATATTAGATCGACAAGTTTGCAAGTTGAGAACAAAAGATGTAGCTTCCGTCAAAGTATTGTGGAGGAACAAAAATATGGAAGAAATGACATGGGAAACAGAAGAGGAGATGAAGTCTAAATACCCTTACCTATTCCAGAATGAAGATAACAAGGATGCTGGTGGAAGACAGGATACATTGGAAGGTGAAACGGCTCTATGAGGTAAGCAATAATTTGAGAATACTCCTCCTTAATACAAAATGGTGATATGTAGATAATGTAAATATGCATAATGCTTTGTGTAGCCTTGTGAAGCCATATGTTGGGCTTAATTTCTTGCAAGTTTTGCTAGTGACCATTTTATAGGGGAAAATTGATCGGAAATTTCCATTGGAATCCACGATGATTTAAACTCCCCATGAACCATTACATTCGAGGACGAATGTTCCTAAGAGGGGAGGGTGTTACAACGGTGTTACAACCCATATCCACATGTGTTAGTTCATGCCATATATTAGTTAACATAAATCCAAGAAGGAATTATCTTTGAGATGATAAGAAGTCAATCCTATTGGTCTTAAGTGATACAAGAGTGTATAAGGGTGATTAACAAGTATTAGAAGTTAAATGAATCAAGGATGTTGTAACTCGTATTTTCAGGTAAATCTAGCGGTGCTTAATACACTCAAGAGGTCATGTATTAAGGTATTTTAATCATATAATATCCGTATCATAAGTCTTGAAGTCAAACGAGTTATGAAACAAAAGTCGACAAAAGTTGTCGCAACTTAGGTTCATAATTTTACTTAAACATTAGGTCAAATGTTTCTAATCTTTTCTCCTAATTTAAAAGGAATTATGGGGTGATCTACCAACCAGATTAAATATCTATGAGTCTAGTTTCCAACGCATTAAACTGTTCATCTATACGATCTTGGAGTAGAGAGATATTCGCATTTTCGCGAGACTGCGCCAAGCACCTCTCTATGGGGCCCACTAAGGTGGTTTAAGATATTTGGACCTATATAGGATGCCTCCAACCCATTTTAAGTCATTTATTCTCACTATTTTCAGACCTTAGAACCCTAGTAACATTCTCTCAAGGTTCTCTCAAGATTCAAAACCCAAAAAAAGGGCAAAAAACACAAATCAAGTGTCGGGAATTCTGTGGCGCTAGTAAGTCTCGTGTTCTTCTTGTTGTTGCTCATTTTTGTGTCGTTCCAGCTCGTGTGGGAGGTTTTTTTAAAGGGTTTATGTTCTGTAAATACTCCCTCATGTTCTTAATATCAATCCTAGGTGATTTCAAGCCTTCTAAAGTGATTCTAGTGCCGAAAAACACTAATTGATCGCTAGTTTCGCTTTTTTGTTGTTGTGGCAGCATTGGAGGGATATTTCATGGAAATTTAAGGTCAAATTGGAGTTGTTATTTCTGTATAAAGGTAAGGAACCTCTTACTCTATATGTATTTAAGATTATCCAAGTTGCGGCTAAGCCATTGAAGCTAGAACTTGTGAAATATATATCGAAAGGCTTGGTAGTAATGTTATTATTTTGTGGACTGTTTTGCGTTGCTGTTGGGCTGCGTATTTTACTACTGTTTTGTGGAGTTTTGGAGGAGAAAGGGTGTGGAGAAACACCATATATATGTAGGGTTGTGGGATGATAGTTATTCGTAATATTTCCGGGTCGTTTGACACGACTACGGTGGTCGTCGTATGTATGGAGTGATTAGGTTGTGCGTGGACTATTTTGGGAGGCTCAATATATTTATTATTGATGTTGTTTGGGCTGTTTGGTGACTGTTTTGAATGGTGTGAAGTCATATATACAGGGGAGGTGTTGTCCGTTTCATCGTAAAATAGGTTGTGGTCGATACATAATAGTTATGACGCTTAAATGATAACGATAGTATCGTTTCTCTTATTGTAGACTAAGGAGTTTTGACAATTCCATAGCTTGAGATTGGGGCAGTATATACAAGGTATGTGAGGCTATCCCTTTCCTTCTTTTACACGACTCCGATTGTACATAATGTAATGAACAAGCTTCCAAGATACTCTACTCTTAGAAGCTAGCAGTACTTACATTGTTTTCCCTCTTATGGAACGATTGATGTTAATGTTGCTTCTCTTATTCTTATATTATCAATGTTGTTGGTACTTCGTGATTCTCATAAGGTTCATAGTGAAGAGTTAGTCCTAATAACGTGTATAGAGGATACCGACCTTACGTCACTCCGATAGGTTTAGAATGTGATTCCATGAGTCGAGCATGCATTATATATATATATGTATCTATTTTACTCTACCGAGCCACGCTATAGTTGGCCGAGTACGACACCTATTGTGCAACCACTGATCAGTTGGGTTTTACCGAGCTTCACGTGGCCGGGTACGATTCTACCGAGCCTTATGATGGCCAGGTACATATTTTACCGAGCCTATTATGGTCGGGTACGATATGATGATGATGATGCCCAAAGAGGCGAATGTTTTAAAGGTTTATGTATTTATACATATGTATCATGCATTTCATGTCAGTAGCCCTCAGAGGTACTAAGATGTTACAGGTTGTATATTCTCTATCCTTGCTTACATTACTGATCGTATTTATGGTTCCCTACCTTACATACTCAGTACTTTATTCGTACTGACGTCCTTTTATTTGTGGACGCTGCATGTCGTGCTGCAGGTCCTGATAGACAGGCAGGTGCAGCTCCCCCACCACAGTAGGCTGTCCAGTTCAACGGTGATTGGCGAGATCCCTTCTCCGGACTTGCCTTGGTCTTGGTATGCATTTTTGTTATAGACATTATGGGTATGTCGGGGCCCTGTTCCGGCTATGTTGCAGCACTTATGTTCCTTTAGAGGCTCATAGACAAGTGTCGACTCATGTATAGTTTGGTATGCCTTGTCGGCTGGTTTTTGTTATATAGTCTTTCATGGTAGCATGGTAGCTCATACCTTATATGTAGTTTCTTGATTGTCTGGTCATCCCCTGCTATGTATGTTCATGTCGTCATATTTTATTGCTGGTTGTCCATGATCCAGGTCTACCATTTATATTGATCTCGTCAGCCCTAAACGATAATAATGAAGGTTAGATGAAATGTACGTTGGTGCTCTGCAAGTATGGTCGGGTGCTAGTCATGGCCCTCCAGTTTGGGTCGTGACAATAATGTGCATCATGGGATATCAACACATTATGATTTGTAAGTGAATATATAAAGTTATATGTATTGTTTGGACCAAATTGAGTAACTCATTATTTCTTTGGTTGTGTAGTGAAAACGAGCAACTTGATGTCATGTCCTTACTCAGTTGCCCAAAGACGACGTATTTAATCGGGATCTGGCAGGTGCGCAGAGTGAGGAAGAGAATAGTGATTATGACAACAATAACGATGAGTCTGGAGTTGACACACCCTTACCTGACGAGGGTGATGATGAGGAGGAAGAGAATGCCGAACCTGATTTGACGAGGGAGCATGATCCACCTCCCGTTAGACCTAGAGTGTACGAGTCCCACGTGTTGTTTCATTCAAGGCATATTCCCTACCTTAATCATTTGCCAAGTATGTCAGATGTGGATGCCCTCAGAAGGGATATTGATGAAATTCGGACAGCAATGTGGGATGAATCTAGACCAACGGTGCTGTCAAAGGGCATGCTTTTTCCTGATAAGGCACGCCTAATCAGGGCGGTGAAAATGTACAGCGTAAAAGAGTGTCATGAGATGATGGTATAAGAGTCATCTTCGGATGTATACAAGGTTGTTTGCCATAGATGGTTTACAGGTTGTGTTGTCCCAAGTAAAGGTTAGTTTTGAAGATTGACAAAGGAACTCAGACATGAACCACATCCATCACTGGTAAACATAGACACAGGCAGACTCAAGGCACGTGAGATGCACATGCAGGGGATAAAAATATTCTGGCTTAATGGATATTCCCTGATCGAAAAGATTGCATAAATGATAAGGAGAAGGACTCCTTACTCAAAGAGAACATTATCCAAGATAAGGAAGGATTTAGTAGTTAAGATTAATTAGAACTCTTCCACCAAGGAAGAGTAGCATTAGAACTCTAACTATTTCTTCATCTACTAACTTTATATATGGTAAAATGTTCTCATTTTACAGGTACGCACATAAGTAGAAGTAAAACGTGAATTGATAGCAAAATAGCAAGGCAATTTTGCAAGCAGTTCTTGTGTGATTCCAGTGTGTAAACCTAAAGCTACATGAACCAGATAGTAGAACCAGTCCCAAGTGTCTGTCTTTTATTCTAGTTCAATTATAGTAGGTGTTTTTATATTGTACCTTTCAGCTTTATCTAGAGGCAATTGTAATAGGTACTTAGAGTTTTCAAGTTAGAGTTAACTTGAAGTTGTTCAGCAGTTAGAGGTTGTTTGCCACTACGGGATTAGAGTTAGTCCTAGGTTTACAAAAGTATTTTTTTAAATGTAGTTTTTGGCTTAGTGATTTAGTGAAGAGTTATCCTACTAGGAAGTAGGTCTTGGTTTTTTCACCTTTTGAGCCAGGTGTTTTCCACATAAAATACTTGTGTTCTTTACTTTTCACATTTATTATTTCTGTAATAGTAGGTTAAGGAATACTTAGAAGAACCAGGTCCTTCCATAATCAGCTTAAGAGAAAATTGATCACCACACAAATCATCCCCCCCCTCTCTTGTGTGGTATTGAAGTGTAAAATATTAATTGGTATTAGAGCTGGTTATCCTTGAAGAGATAACACCTTAGGAACAAATCAAGATGAGTGCAACTTCCCTTGAAATTGGGAAGGGCAATCCACTGCTAGGCCTCTACTCTTTAATGGCCAGTACTACTCTTAGTGAAAAAACAAGATGAGAGATCACATCATCGAAGAAGACTATGAGCTATGAGACATTGTTACTGATGGTCCCCTGGCTACCATGAAAAAAAATGTTGAAGGAGTAGATATGCCAAAAACAAGAGTTGACTGCAATACTGAGGACTTGAGGAAGTGGGAAAAGAATGCTAAGACCAAGAAATGGCTTGTGTGTAGACTTGGTCCAGACGAGTATAGTAGAATTCAAAGTTGTACCACTGCTAAGAAAATCTGAGACATTCTGCAAGTGGCTCATGAATGAACTCCTCAAGTGAAGAGGTCAAGAGGAACACTGCTGTATTCTCAATATGAGAATTTCACCATGAAGAAAGGAGAAACCATCCAAGAGGTGTATACAAGGTTCACCACACTAACAAATGAACTTAAGTCTCTTGGAAGGGTTATTCTTGAAGAAGACAAAGTTGAGAAGATTCTGACAAGGGTTTTGCCAGTCACTTGGGAAAGCAAAATCACCGCAATTCAGGAATCAAAGAACATTGCCACTCTTAAGTTAGATGAGCTAATTGGAAATCTTACTGCCTATGAACTTAGAAGGAAAACCATGAAGATGGATGCACCCAAGAAGGAAAGAAGCCTGACACTCAGAATCACTGAAGGCGCTGATCTAAAAGAGGATGAAATGGCTATGATCACAAAGGACTTCAAGAAGTATCATATGAGATGAGAGGGTTCCTCAAGAGGTGAAAGCTACAACAAACCAAGGGTTCCTGAAAAACAGACCAACAAGGGCTGCTACAAGTGTGGGAAGACTGATCACCACATCAAAAATTGTCCTCGACGGGAAATTGAATGGAAAAAGGAAAGGACTGAACGAAGGAACAAGTTCATCCCATAAAGAACAAAGGACCAACAAAGTCTATGGTTGCTGCCTGGGAAGAAAGTTCAGATGAAGATTCAGAGGATGAAGATGGAGATGAACAAGCACTTATGGCCATTGGAGAATCTGATGAGGAATCTGAGATAAGTATAATTCATCTCAAAGGCAAGAATAAGTTTTTGTCTAAAGAAAGTCTATCTGAGTTACTTTTGGATTTCATTGATGAATTTGAGGTTATAAACAATGAAAATGAATAGCTGTCTAAGGAATGTGTGATTTTGAAAGCTAAGTGCAAAAATCTGGAACTTAAGGCTAGTGAAAGTGATAGTAAAAATGATGAGCTAAAAACTAGGTTCTTGAACTTGACACCATTGTGCTAGAGCTTAGATCTGAAAATTTGAAATTGAAATTAGGAACAGGTAAAAAGAAAGCTGATCACACACATCTGACTTTAGAAGAAATTCTAGGAAAAATGAAAGATGAGTTATACAAAAGAGATGAGCAAATAAGGGTCCTAAAGGAGGATCTAAGTAAGGTTAAGCATGAGCTAGACAGAACTTGTAAGTGAAATAGGTCGTCTGATGCACTTTCATGGCTACAAGAACACCATAGTAGCAATAGGAGAGGACTTGGCTACGAGACCCGTGCACCTAAGTGGGACCCCAAAAGCAAGTATATCACACTTCCTGAGAACAAAATTTGCACACACTATGGTAAGACTGGTCACTACAAAAGTGAGTGTACTGCAAAAGAAAAGTCTAGTCAAAAGAACAAAATATTTGTTCAAGGAAAAGATAGGCTGCCAGAATGGGCTAAAAAGAATCTAATTCACCCTTTTGCCTATAGAAAGGGACCCAAACTAGTTTGGGTTCCTAACCTGATTTCCTTTTGCAGGTCCAAGTGAAGGGGAATAGTCAAATATGGTACATGAATAGTGGTTGCTCAAAACATATGACAGGAAGCAAGAACCAGTTCCTTTCACTTGAGGACCTCAAAGGAGGTAATGTCTCCTTTGGAAATGGTAAGAAAGATGAGATCATTGGGGTTGGAAAGGTATGTAAGACAGACTCACACCCCATTGAGAATGTATACTTGATCGATAGCTTGAAATATAGCCTAATCAGTGTATCACAACTGTGTGACCGGGGTAACTTGGTAGCATTCACCTCTACCAAATATTTTGTGATAAATCTTACCACCGACAAGATTAATTTGCATGGAAAAAGAGTAAACACTATATACATTGTAGATCTATCCACTCTTTCAGAAAATGAACTCACTTGCTTAAATTTGTTGGATAATGATCCCCTCATATGGCACAAGAGACTTGGACATGCAAGTCTGAGTCAACTCAATAAATTAGTCTCCAAGGACCTGGTGACAGGGCTGCCTAACATCAAGTTTAAGGAATACAAAATTTGTGAGCCTCGTGCAAGGGGGAAATAGGTAAGATCCTCTTTTAAATGCAAGAAAGTGGTAAGCACAACCAGATCGATGGAACTGGTCCATATGGATCTCTGTGGTCCAATGAGAACTTTAAGCAGGGGTGGTAAAAGATATATGATGGTGCTTGTTGATGATTACTCTAGGTTTACCTGGACATTATTTTTAATATCTAAAGATGAAGCATTTGATATGTTTACTTCCTTTGTTAGAGAAACTCAGAAACAACTAGGTAATCATCTTGCATCAATTAGGTCAGATCATGGAACTGAATTTGAAAATGCAAAGTTTGCTGAATTTTGTAATGTGCATGGCATATATCATAATTTTTCTGCTCATAGGACTCCACAAAAAACGGAGTAGTTGAAAGAAAGAATAAGACACTTGAAGATATGGCTAGGACTATGCTTCTTTCTAGTAAATTGCCCCGTAGCTTCTGGGCAGAAGTTGTAAATACTGCATGCTACATCATCAATAGGTGCATGATTAGACCTTGTAGAGAAGACTCCCTATGAGTTACTTAAAGGGAGAAAACCAAATATATCCCATCTTAGGGCATTTGGATGCAAGTGCTTTATGCACAATAATGAAAAAGACTCCCTAGGTAAGTTTGATCTCAAAAGTGATGAGGGAATATTCTTGGGATAAGCTATAGGGAGTCTGAAGTTGGCCCAAAACAAATCCTAGTGTACCAGGCCTTCAATAGTCTCAAATGTCGAGGATTTCATCGCCAAGTTCATGTCCAGGTGTGTCAGAGTTCCCTAAGGACCTCAAGGATCCCGAGCAGTGCTCACACCCAGATCTTTCTCAAATAAAGTTTAATTTATGTGCAGTGTGGAAGAGCCAACCCTGATATGCCAGAGTTTAGAGAGATCTCAAGGATCTCTAAGCAGTACACATACCAGAGGGGCAGGACTTAATAATCTAAGAGTAAGTGAGAGTGCAATGATTTGAAAAGGGTTTTGGTAAACAGTATAGAGAGGACTCTTAGAGGTAAAAAGATTTTCTGAAAACCAGTACTAATTTGGTAGTAGAACAGCTTGAGAAAAGTATGAAAACACTTTGAAATCAAAAACACAACTCACAGAACAAACCATATTCAGAAACACTTGGCAAGCATGTTTCACACAGGGAGAGAGGGGTTGGGGATACATAGAATACACCTTAGTGTATAGTGGAGAACAGAAGCAAACAAATGTACATAATTATTAAGTTAGTTACAAGGATAGGTGATTGAGACATGGAGCAATGATGTTGAGAACACATAAGCCTCAAACATACAACTAGAGAGACTAGATGACCTAACAAAGCAGAGTAGGAAATGACTTAAATGAATAGACTAGGCAAAACACCACACAAGCATTCATAATGTAGGCATGCTAATCACACACTGAACAATACAAGATTTTAGACATGCTAGATAAACAGTAGACAAGTAAGCATAGTTGAGACATGCTAATCACATATTGAACAAGGCAGTAGTAGGCATGCTAGATAAACAGTAGACAGGCAAGTAGAGTTGAGACATGCTAATCATACGTTGAACTAGGCAATATTAGGCATGCTGGATAAACAGTAAACAGGAACAGGAACGAACTCATGACTGATGAACTAAAGCAATAATGAAACACATAGGGTTTAGATTCTAAAAATTTAATCAGAGGCATACCGGTTAGGGAAAAAGAACACAAGATGTAAGACAAGTGTTGTGCAATTTCTAGCCTTGGCTTATAGTCGGCTAGGCTAATGAAGATCCAAGTAGCAGAAAGAACATAGACCTTTTAGAGTGTAAGAGTAGTTATGAACTAATGTTCGTTTCTTGAACTGAGAGTAGAGGAGAGTATATATAGCAGTTTAGGAGTGGAGCAGAATAAGGTAAAAAAAATCAAATCTCAGCAATTAGGGAAATACAAAATCAATCACACACGAAATTAACGTAGTCTTCCTTTAATTAAGTACACTACTCAACGGTTAAAGGACAGGAGTCACTTAAGACAAGAAAATTAAATCAGACCTAAGTAAAGAGGTAAAAAAACATGAGTTTAATTAAGGAAATAATCGTGAAAAATCAGTAACATTACAGGCAATAAGGTAATAAGAATAATTAAAGTCGTAAACAAAGGAATAAATCAAGAACATAAGTTTTAACCAAGCATATCAATAAATCAAGATTCAAAATAATACTGATTTAAAGAGAGGGAAAAGTATTAGTTTTCTACAAATAGACGAGTAGGCTAAACAAAACTTCATAAACACACATAAATTAACCAAGAGATCGACTCAGAAACCCTAGTAGAGATGAACTAGGGTAAAAGTCACATGATACTGAATTAGACTAAGAAAAACATGAAAGTCAAAGCACAGAAATAAACATTGTAACAGGTAGCATGGAAAGACTCAGAATCGGAGCAAAAAAAAAATAAGAATTGGGGTTTTAGCATAAATCGACTAAGGTTCAAACAATATTAACATGATCAGTAACACTTAAGAACCACGATTAAACACTTGAAAATCAAAAAGGCTTTGAAAAAGGTGAGTTCAGTAAACACTAGTTTTTAGGAAAAACGAAGAATCGATCAAAAAACTCATAAGACCTTCGTGAAAACATGTGAAATAGATTCGATTCATCTCAGATCTGGATAGATCTGAGAAGATCAAAGGATAAAAAATTAGGTTTTTTGAAAGGCAACGGAGACGAGCATAGACTTAAGAAATCATGGATTCAAGACAAAAAAATGAGAAAGATCTTACTCAAAATCAAGCCAAATAGCCTGAAACAGGCAAGAAAACCCCAAGGTGTAAACAAACCGCCTAGGTCCCTTGAGGATATCTTCAAGAATCCAAGAAATGGCGATACCATGGCAAGAAGGAGGCTGATATAGGCCTAAGATGACAGAGAAACATCGTAAAACGGATGGCTAAGCCGATGATGGTGTTTGGAGATTAGGGTTTAGGTAGAGAGCATTTGAGAGAGGAGGGAACAGACGAGGGCGTGGAAGGGTGGGAAATGATTAGGGTTTGGGGGGTGTAGGTTAGTTTAATTATAGTAAGGGGAAATCTGGACCGTTGATCAAAATGATCAACGGCCAGGATTGGCCAGGGTATTGGGTCAGGTGAAATGCAGATTGGGCCTAGGGGTTTTGGGCTGGTTGTGGTTTAATATTATGGGGTTTTTTTGGCTGGTATTAAAAGGACTAATTCTGAAATAAAAGGCTATTTGTTAAATACCCAAATAATTGGTAAAAAATAATAATTTGTAAAATAGTTACTAATTATAAAAAATAATTTTTCATGCATGGAAATGTTTTAATAAATAGTGTTTAGTATTTTAAAAATACAAATGACTAATTTCTGGTAAAAATAATACAAAAAATGTATGTATGTGCTATAATTGCAAAGTTATTGCAATTATAGCCAAAAGGTGCTAATTTGGCTATTTATAAAATAATTTGGACTCAATAAGACCATAATAGTAATATTAAATCAAGAAATATTTTAAAACATTTGTGATGCAATTTTGTAATTATTTTGAATAAAATACTGAGATAAATTAATTGAAAAAATGTAAAAATCATGGAAAAGTACCAATTGATGCTAATGCATAACTTTAAAGGTATATATGCATTTTAAAAATATTATAGGAAAAAATTGTGTATCAACAACTGCCTCTCTTTATCCGGGAAGGATGAAAGAGTTTTCGGGTAAAGAAATAATAGCCAATTACTGAATGAGATGTTTTGAAAGATAGAGGTCGGACTCTGGTCTTTGAGCTGCCTACATATCCCTGGTTTTACAGGATTCAGGCCATGTGTAGTTCCAGATCCATCGACAGAATATACCGATGAAGTCATTACAAGAACGGACACGAGATTCGGGATGGGTAAAAGAGTGGTTATGGTGAACGGTCAAGTCTGAGATAGTTGAAGGAACTGGAGCGAGGTTGCTCCTGCTGGGATAATGGTTGCTTACTAGTCACCTGCAGATAAAGAGATGCTACAAACATGTATTTGTGCGAAAATTTAAACATGATGCAGATTCCCTTTGGACCATGAAAGTTGTCTTCAGACGGTTAAGGATGACGTCCTCAAACCATGATGTCCTAGGCCATGAATTGTTCAGTTAGAGATTCGCACGCCATGAAATGATGTTCTCGGGGAATGAAGATGGTGCCTCGGAACCATGACGCCTTTGAATAATGATATGCAAATTTGAGAGATCCTCAGGCCATGGAATGGTGTCTTCCAGCTATGAGGATGATGCCTTTAGACTATGACACCTTTGGATATATTGACGTTATTTTAGCCCATGAAATGCAATAATATGATGCTAGAATTAACAAGGCAAGGCTTAGTTTTTTGAGGTTGAGGGCAGAGCTTTGCCCGAAAGAGGAACAAATAGATAGTGCCGGAGAGACATCGCTTAGTCTCGGTGAAATAATGTAAATTGAAGGTAGAGTTTAGCCTCATGTAGGTATGGAGGCAGAGTTTAGTCTCATGCAAATGAAGGCAAAGATTATTCTTATGCAAACGTGGAGGCAGAGCTTAGCCTCATGCAAGATGCGGGACGGGGCTTTGTCCCATGCAAATGGAAGGCAGTGATTAGCCTTATGCGAATATGGAGGTAGGCTTAGCCTCATGTGAGATGCGGGACATGGCTTAGTCCCATGCAGAAAGAAGGCAGAGCTTAGCCTTATACAGATATGGAGGCAGAGTTTAGCCTCATGTAAGATACAGTACAAGGTTTAGTCCCATGCAGATGGAAGACAGAGCTTAGACTTATGCAAATATGGAGGCAAGGCTTAGCCTCATGCAAGATGCGGGACAGGGCTTAGTCCCATGCAGATGGAAGGCAAAGTTTAGCCTTATGCAGATATGGAGGCAGGGCTTAGCCTCATGCAAGATGCGGGAGAGGGCTTAGTCCCATGCAGATGGAAAGCAGTGCTTAGTCTTATGCAAATATGAAGGCATGACTTAACCTCATGCAAGATGCAGGACAAGATTTAGTCCCATGTAGATGGAAGGCAGTGCTTAGCCTTATGCAGATATGGAGACAGGACTTAGCCTCATGCAGGATGCGGGACAGGGCTTAGTCATATGCCAATGGAAGGTAGCAAAGTAGAATGTTTCTTAGCTGGGAATACGTTCAGTGTCTAGTGGCCCGATTGATAGTGATTTTGCTTTATGTATCTATTTGCGAATGCTATTGCTACGTCAGATGTGCCTGCGTTCAAGGAAAAATTGTAAGTTTTGTGAGGGGGAGGTTGGTTCGTGCCTTTGTCCGCTGGCCTTGCTTTGCTTCGTTCTGGAGGCTTTGTTTGAGTTTCCCTGGGTAACACCTAACTGTTACGAAAATAGAGTTTTCGAAAATATGCAATTACTGATAAAAAATAGAGTTATTTTAGAAACATATTGAAATATCAAGTAACTTTAAATGAACTAGTGATTGTAACACATTTCAGAGACATTACAGCTTTCTCGTGTTAGAATTTTGAGGGTCCTCCTCAAAATTCTGCCCCAGTTTGATGGATGATCCTTCGGCCATTTGTGGGTAATGAAACTTGTCGATCCTTCTTCAGAATTTTGAGAATCCTTCTCAAAATTCTGCCCCAGTCTCTTAACAATTTTTTTTATTTTCTGGCATGCAATGGCGTTGGCTGGACTTGCTCCGGAATTTTGAGGGTCCTCCTCAAAATTCTGCCCCAGTTTCTGATCTTGGGGAAAATTAAAATTTTATTATGATATGACCGAACCCACAGGGCTGCCTATGTATCCCCTCTTAAACGAGAATCACGTCAAGCGTAGTTCAATTACATCATATGAAGAAATATAAGTAGTCTAAACATAGTGTCTCTTGACTGCGTCTGAATTGATTGGTTTTGTCCAGACTTCTCCATCCATTTCTGCAAGTATGAGTGCTCCTCCTATTAGCACCCTATGAACCATATAAGGACCTTGCCAGTTTGGAGAGAATTTCCCTTTGGCTTCATCTTGATGTGGGAAGATCTTCTTCAGCACCAATTGTCCTGGTGCAAACTATCTTGGCTTGAGCCTTTTGTTGAAAGCTCTGGTCATTCTGTTCTGGTAAAGCTGACCATGACATACTGCGTTCATCCTTTTTCCATCTATAAGGGCCAATTGTTCGTAGCGTCTCCTTATCCATTCTGTATCGCTGAGTTCGGCTTCCTGTATGATCCTTAAAGAAGGAACCTCTACCTCGGTTGGGATGACAGTTTTGGTACCATAAACCAGCATGTAGGGAGTTGCCCTGGTTGATGTGCGAACTATAGTGCAGTATCCCAATATAGCAAATGGTAGTTTCTCGTGCCATTGCTTGTGGTTTTCCACCATCTTCCTTAGTATCTTCTTGATGTTTTTGTTGGCGGCTTCTATGGCTCCATTCATCTGAGGCCTATAGTCTATGGAATTCTTGTGCTTGATTTTGAAAGTTTCACACATGGCTTTCATCAGATCACTGTTGAGATTGGAGGTATTATCAGTGACAATAGACTCGGGAACTCTGAATCGGCAAACAATACGATCTTTGACAAAGTCTGTGATGACTTTCTTGGTTACAACTTTGTAGGATGCAGCCTCTACCCATTTTGTGAAGTAATCAATGGCTACCAAAATAATCCTGTGCCTGTTTGAAGTAGTGGGCTCGATCGGACTGATGACATCCATTCCCCAGGCAGCAAATGGCCAAGGTGAGCTTGTTGCATTGAGCTCATTCGGTGGAACTTTTATCATATCGGCATGCACTTAACATTGGTAGCATTTGCGGACTTACTGGACGCAATCTGTTTCCATATTCATCCAGAAGTAACCAGCCCTAAGTATCTTCTTGGCCAAGATGAAACCATTCATATGCGGGCCGCAAGTCCCAGCATGTATCTCCTCGAGTAGCTTAGAAGCCTCTTTTGCGTCGACACATCTTAGCAATCCCAAATCAGGAGTTCTTCTATACAAGTTTCCTCCGCTGTGGAAAAAGTGATTGGATAACCTCCGAAGTGTGCGTTTCTGAGTATGGTTTGCATACTCCGGATATTCTCATTTTGCCAAATACTCTTTGATGTCGTGGAAACAAGGTTTTCCATCCATTTCTTCTTCAATGTGGGCACAATACGCTAGTTGATTATGAATTCTCGCTGGAATGGGATCAATAAAATTCTTGTTCGGATACTGTATCATAGATGACAAGGTGACCAATGCATCTGGAACTCATTCTGAATTCTCGGCACATGCCAAAACTCTATCTTCATGAACCTCTTCCTCAATTCCTGTACATGGTGTAGATATGACAATATCTTGAAATTCTTGGTAGCCCACTCTTCTTGTACCTGGTGCACAAGCAAATCTGAATCACCGATTACTAGCAGCTCCTAAATATTTATGTTGATTGCCATGTTGAGCCCCGATATGCAGGCTTCGTACTCTGCCATGTTGTTAGTGCAGGGAAATCTTAGTTTAGCAGACACCGAATAATGCTGGCCAGTTTCCGATACCAAAACCACTCCAATGCCTATTCCTTTGAAATTTGCAGCCCCATCGAAGAACATGCTCCAACCATCGTATGCTTCGGTAATGTCTTCTCCTACAAACGATACTTCTTCATTAGGAAAGTACATTTTCAAGGGTTTGTATTCTCCTCCTACATGGTTTTCAGCAAGATGGTCTGCCAATGCTTGTCCTTTGACCGCCTTCTGAGTTACATAGATGATGTCGAACTCACTTAACAATATCTGCCACTTGGCAAACTTTCCTGTCATGGGCTTCTGAAAGATGTACTTTAGGGGGTCCATCCTGGATATGAGGTACGTGGTATAGGCACAGAAGTAATGCCTCAATTTTTGGGCCGTCCAGGTCAAAGCACAGCAGGTACGTTCTAGTAGAGAGTATCATGCTTTATAAGATGTGAATTTCTTACTCAGGTAGTATATAGCTTGCTCCTTTCTCCCTGCCTCATCATGTTTTCCCAAAACACATCCGAAGGCTCCATCCAATACAAATAGATAGAGCAGCAAAGCCATCCTGGCTCTGGCAGGACCAAGACTGGTGGTGTGGATAGGTACTCCTTGATTTTATCGAAGGCTTTCTGACAATCCTCGGTCCAGCTTGTCTCGGCATCTTTCCTCAGCATCTTGAAGATGGGTTCACATATAGCTGTGGACTGTGCTATGAAGCGAATGATATATTGAGATGTCCTAGGAAGCTCATCACGTTCTTTTTGCTCCTAGGCGGAGGTAACTCCTGAATAGCCTTAATTTTAGACGGATCTGCTTGATTCCTCGACGACCGACGATGAATCCCAATAACTTTCCTGCGGGAACCCCGAATGCACACTTTGCGAGGTTCAGTTTTAAGTTGTACCTCCTTAACCTGTCAAAGAACTTTCTCAAGTCCGCTTTGTGATCCGCGGCCCTATTGGATTTGATAATGACGTCATCCACATGCACCTCTATTTTTTTGTGTATCATATCATGAAAGATGGTTGTCATGGCCCTTATGTAAGTAGCCCCGATATTCTTTAGACCAAATGGCATCATTTTGTAACAGTATACCCCTCATAGTGTAATAAAAGCTATTTTCTCTGCGTCTTCTTCATCCATCCAGATCTGGTGATAACCCACGAAGCAATCTACAAAGGACTAGAGTTCATGCTTGGTGCAATTGTCAATTAGGATTTGTATATTTGGTAGTGGAAAGTCGTCCTTGGAACTTGCTCTGTTTAAGTCTTGATAGTCAACACATACCCTGACTTTCCCATCTTTCTTCGGAACCGGCACAATATTGGCCAACCAGGTTGGATACTCAACCACTCTGGGGACTTTGGCTTTGATCTGCTTGGTAACTTCCTCCTTGATTTTCAGGCTCATACCAGGTTTGAATTTTCTGAGTTTCTGCTTCACCGACGGGCACATGGGATTGGTAGGCAACTTGTGAGCCACTATGGATGTGCTAAAACCGGTCATGTCATCATATGACCATGCAAAAATGTTCTCATACTCTTTTAAGAAATGAATGTACTCCTCTTTCTCTATCGGTGATAAGTGAATGCTGATGCGAGTCTCCTTAACGGTCTCGGCTTCCCCCAAATTTACTACTTCAGTTTCGTCCAGGTTGGACTTAGGCTTATTCTCGAAGTATTCAACCTCTCTGATAACTTCCTCAGGTATTTCATGTTCTTCATCTGAGTCATTATCCTCATATTGCGTTTCCTCATTACATGTCACAGTCATCGGTTCATCAGGAAAAGTAATAATGACGCTGTAGAAAGAAAAAGTGTGGAAGATAATAATAAATAATAAAAAGCAATACATTTGATTAAAGCAGAAACATCCAAACAAATACGGCTCGATGAATCGAGCATTTATTTTAAAATGAGTAAGTCTTTAAAACAAAATTACTGAAAATCTTAAATGCCTAGAATGACTATAGAAATAAAATCTGCCAAGCTACCCAGGGACTCGGTGGGCCCGAGATGGTGTGTCGGTCCAGTTTCTGAGCACAACTCCCTTCTCCACAGTGTGAATAGTGAGGCCTTCCTCCTCCTCTTCCTCAATTATTGCACTGCAATTCATGTCTTCGTCCTCCAAGAACAGATTCCTCAGCCCAGCCAATGCTTCTTCTTCTTCTGCAGTTCCCCATATTGTGTCAGCTTGGTGAAAAGTTTGACCCAGATGTGGTACTGGTTTCTCGAGAGGGTAATAGTCCACGCCGTGGAGGTGACCAATCATCATACTCCTACCATGTATACTGGTACCCAAGCTCGAAAGGAGTACTATGGCGTTTCAGCTGTATCAGTTTGGTAATACCCTGGAGATTCTTCATAAGCCCTTTGCCGGGTTCATACCCAGACCATGCCAGTATGCTTTTTATTTTGCTACTCCACCATTTGTCTTTCTCAATGGCATTGACACGTTCGATGTGATGATAAGTTTCTCCTCCTAACCTTCTTCTATTCCCGATAACGGGGATGATTTGACTGGTGTAAATGGGGTTACTCCCGTCTCTATGAATGATCACCTCCTGATGGTTCCATTCGAATTTCACGGCTTGATGCAATGTGAAAGCCACAGCCCCAACGACATGTATGCATGGTCGGCCCAACCGAAGATTCTATGAAGCTGATATGTCAAGCACTTGGAATTCAACATCGAACCAAGTTGGCCCCATCTACAGACAAAGATTAATCTCTCCAATTGTGGCCTTTTGAGACCCATAAAAGGCTTTTACATTCATGTTTCCTGCCTGTATCTCATGGAAATCTTTGCCCAATCTTTTTAGAGTATCCAACGGACAAATATTGAGGCTTGAACCCCCATCAATCAAGACCCTGGCGATGAATTTGTCTTTAAATTGCACTGTGATTTGCAATGCTCGGTTGTGATTCAACCCTTCAGGCAGTAGCTCATCCTCGAGGAAGATTATCCTATGACTTTCCAGCACCTGCCCTACCATATTGGCCATCTCTTCACAGGTGATATTGTTGGGCACGTAAGCTTCACTCAACACCTTTATCAAAGCATTCTTGTATGCCTCTGAATTTTGCAATAGTGACAGTATGGATATCTGAGCTGGGGTTTTGTTTAAATGATCAATGACAGAATATTCCCTTGCTTATACTTTTCTCCAAAGGTCATCTGGTACTGTTTCAATGACAAGCTACTTGGTAGTGGCATCCTTACTTGGTCCTCCCAAGTGTTCAAGTGTATAGATTCTTCCGGTCCTAGTCATTCTTTGTGCAACATCGGATTCCTCTATCTTTGCCTTTCCTTTTCGCCTAACTTCAGCAACGTAATCCCAATGTATTGCTTTTGAATTGAAAGGAGGTATGGTTGATACTATCACCGTGAAAGGTGTGGCCATTTCCACTTTAAATGGAACAGGGGGTGGCCCCAGGTGGAGCTACCTCTACCTCAAATGGAACTAATGCAGTTATCTCAACTTTGATTGGTGACTGAGTCTGTACTCTAATAGGAGTAAGTGTGACTGCAGGTTTAAAGTCACCGCCTTCTTGAATAAGCCCGATTGACCCCTCAGGATCCCATTCTTCATCCATCTCTATCACATGTATCCCACCACCCCTATAATTTGGGAGAGTATTATTGCGGACATTAGGTACAACTTCATTCGCTTGTATAACCTTGTTGTCAATCAATGTCTGGATCTTGTCTTTCAATGTTCGGTACTCGTCAAGAGTGTGCCCCTTCATACCAGAATGGTATGCACAGGTTTTGTTTGGGTTGACCCATTGGGATGGGTTTTCTACTGCCACAACAGTAATGGGAAGTGATGTAACCAGTGGCTTGGAACCTTTCATACAGTTGGTCGATGGGTTCAGCAATTGCAGTGTATTGTCTGGGTGGTTTGCGGTCAAAATTGGGTCGTGGTCTTGGATAATTTTGGCGAGTTGGAGGTGACTGGAAATGAGATGGTTGGGAATTATAAGTATGATAGATAGTGGCCGGTTGGGAATATCTGGGAGATAAGGGTTGATATATAGGTGGTTATGCTTGGTATGTGGGTGAAGGTGTTTGATATGCGAGTGGAGGTGTTTGATATGTGAGTGGAGATTTTGGGCCCTGAGCCACCATTACTACCCCAATGTCTTTCTTCTTTGATATGCCGCCTGATTGTAATGCCTTGTTTGTGGCATGTAATGCCTCAAATTTTGTCATCATCCCACTTTTGATACCTTCTTCAATTATTTCCCCAAGTTTGATGATGTCAGAGAATTTATGGTTTTCAATAACCATCAACCTTTCATAGTATTGCGGATCCCGTGCTATGATGAAGAACTTGTTCATTTGTTCTCCGTCTTATGCTGGCCTGACCTTGGCCGCTTCCGACCTCCAACGAGTAGCATACTCACGGGAAGTCTCAGTGGGCTTCTTCTTGAGATTCTGAATGTAGAAAACATCTGGTGTATTTTCTGTGTTGAACCTAAATCGGTCCATGAAATCAGATGCCATACTCACCCAATTGGACCATTTCTTAGGATCCTGACTGATGTACCAGGACAAAGCATCTCATGTAAGACTCCTCATGAAAAGCTTCATCCGGATCTTTTCATCCTTTCCGACCCCGACAAGTTTGTCACAATAGGTCCTTAGATAAACCCTGAGATCACCTGTACCGCCAAACATCTCAAACTTGGGAGGTTTGTACCCCTCTATCAGTTCTACGTCTGGCTGTATGTATGGTCTTCATAGTTCAAATCTTCTATCCCTTTGCCTCCTTCGACACCCTGAACTCGGCTGATCAACTTCTTGAGTTCCTCAACTATGTTTTTGATAAACAGGTCGTTCTCAGTGGATTCTAGTATATAGGAAGTTGGTTGGATAGAGTGAGGTACGGTTTCCACGTATATAGGGTTGTTTTGGTGAGTGCTAGGAGCCTGGGTGTAGTGGTGGTCATTGGTTAAGTTTTGAGGATCGGGAATAAGTTATGTTGTGTTCTAGGGAGTGTGATAAGTGGCGGTTGGTGGGTATTGGATTGGTTTATGGTGGTGTTGTGGTGGAGTTGGCAGAGGTAAGGGATTGGGTTTTTGAGGTGGGGTTGCTTATTGATGCGGTGCAAGAAGGTTTTGTAGATGTTGGTTTCAGTGTATTTTGGGGAGGTGCTGGGTTTTTGGTATTTTGTTGATTGACATTGGGGACATTCAGGGCGAGGGATAGGTTTGCCAAGTTACGGACCTGCTCAAGCTCTCCCTGTAGCTCCAATATCTTTTGTTCCAACCTTAAAACTAAATCATTTGGTGCTGGAGTACTTCAACCGTCTGAAGTTTCTACATTTTCCACATTCTCCTTTCGAATACCACTTAAGTCATCCATTTTAGTTTTCCCTTTGCTTCTCGTATTACTTAGAGGACGAGAAGGTGGAAGGCCTCTAGATCTGGTGTAATATGCTGATAATGCCAGTATGTGCGAACCAACCTTAGGGGATGGGAATAATGAAAGAAATAAAGAAAACAAAAAGTAAACAAGTCAGTAGGGGTTCTAAGATGCTTGCAGTATTTAAACACATATTGCGGGAATGTAGATTTATGTTCTAATTTGGGAGCCTTGTTGTGCCCGAGGTAGGCCTATCGACAAATAGATTTGGAGAAATTCAGTTCCAATAATTGCCTTATTTCATTAATGTAAAATAAACAACCCAAAACGACACGAAATAAGATAATGTTAATGACACTTGGCCTTATTACATTTAAAAGAAAAGCGAGTAAATCTAATCTACTTGGTCCCAGAAGGAACCTCTCCAGGCTGGATGCTCTTGTCGATCAACTCTCCCAGCTCGCGCAGATTCAGCAGCAAGAATGCCTTTGCTAGATGCCTTCCTTCATTTACCTCAGCGTTCTAGCAGTCAGTGACCCTTTTTCTCATCTTCCCTTCCAACTCCATTAAACTATACTCCAGATATTCCAGCCTTTCACTGGATTTAGCAGGTCTCTCCTTCCACTCGTTAATCATTTCCATGTCGGCCTTATATTGCTCCATATGTTCAACTTCAGACTCGCATATTCTTTTGCGCAACTTGTTATACTTCACCTCTACTTCAGCAACCTCATCTATGACCCTATTTCCTAGACCAACCCTAGGATCAAAGACCCCGGCTATGTTGTCTTCCAACCATGAAGGGTAAAGGTATGAGTGGCCCGCATGATATCGGTCTGGCTCGATAGTATCCTTCTCCACAATAATCTTCAAAGTCCACATATGTTGTTCTTCATTCTTATACGGGATGACGTCACATTGGAAATCGGCTCTAAAGTGACACATTTTTGCGATCCCTGTCTCATGCCTGCTTGTCTCATAACCCTGAGAGGAGGTAAGGATATATGCCTCTTAACCCAATCAACACCAAGTGTGGAAAATCCCTGGATTTGATGATGAACTCATCGGTAGGGAACCACTCGAACATCCACTAGACATGATCCTTGGTCAAATTATTGAAAATTTGTACCCATCCCACAACGTCCTCCGGTTGAGTAAACATGTCTGGAATATAGTTCATTCTTTTGGGATGATGGAAGGCTATGTGATCATTCCACGGCCTTCACGGAAATTCTTGACGGTATTGTCCCTTTTGGAGATGTTCCAACAACCAGAGATGTAACAACAAGTTGCAACCCTCAAAGAATCTGAACCCCTTCTGACATCGCTCTAAAGTCCAGTACATGTCTGCAATGATCATAGGGACAATAGTGTATGTCTTCCCCTTTATCTCGTCCATCTGAGTTTTGGTCACTATGGCCGGCCTAGTATGGATTCTATCCCCTTGGATTGGGAATACCATCATGCCCAAGAAACACATAATAAACACGAAGACCCTACGATGAATCCAACCCAAGGAGGTGATTGAGAACTCATCATCAAAAATATGGTAAGAGCGACTATGACCGTATCGTTCATAAAGGAAATCAAAGGGTATGTAGGAGTCCTTCAGGCATTTTAAGTTGTCACTTGTCTTCAGCCCCATCATCTTCAGAAATCCCCTAGCAGTGCGATTTTCAGGTTCTAACAGACCAGGGCTATCCCAAGGAAACCCAGCAAATGCTCTTGTTTCTTCTAGAAGAGGAGTCATTTCTATGTTCCCAAAGCGGAAAACAGCCCTTTCCTTGTCCCAAAACATAGTTGCAGCCTCGATCAACATTTTGTTGGGCTGAAGATCCAACAGAGAAGGCAAGTTTCCTAAGACTCATTTCACATGGTTTTGGTCACATGAAGGAAGATCCCTCTACCAATCTAGCAAAAGTGAGGGTATGCTACCGACCATACCAAATCTGGGGGCCTCGTGTCTCATTTTCTGCAAAACAAAAGATAGTTAGGCCCTTTCCCCCTTCAGGTTCATCTATTTATACAGCAATGATTAGTATATTTTCACTTATTTCTCCAAATTAATGCATACAATTGTGATTGCATCGGTTGGGATTATGGAAAACCCGATGGACTTTTGGGTAAGGTTTGTCTTAAAGGATCATTATGTGGACAACATATTAACCTGGCTAGGTTTTGACCATGATGCATGTACAATTAATTAGAGTAGGGTTGCTATAGAGGTCTAGACTAGGACTCTCAAGCGAACAACTTGAGGGAAAAGGCACGGAACCATCAAACGCACCACTGATCGACTAGTTCTACCACAAATACGCCTTTCCGAATTTAAAGGGTGATATATAGGAAGAGCACAAACACTCATCAAGTGTTGCTATAAGATTAATTATGCACGAGTGAAATATGATGTTGAGCATGATTTATGCAGCAATAATAGCATGTTGTCAAGTATTTGCATGTTAAAAAACGATAAATGCAGTGTTTAAATAATTGAAAGACAGTTATGGAAAAGAAAACAAAGAGACAAGTAAGTTTCAGTAAAATAAAAAAATCATAAATGCTTGAAAATAAGCAGTTAAATTCAAATAAGGGGAAATGATACATGAGATAGAGCATTCTTGGACTAATTCACAAATAAGTTCGTTATGGTAAGAGCCTAAAATATCCCCAGCAGAGTCGCCATGCTGTTGCGCCCCCTTTTTCCCTCGGGGAGTCCGGGTTTCAACGTTCATTGGGGAATAACACGTTTCCTTTTGGGAATTGGACGTTTGAAGAGTCGCCACCTAACGGATTATGGTACATTAGGGAACCTAGATTAATTAACTCATGTAACTAGTTTGCATTACCAGAGATTAGGGTAATGGCTCGAAATAACCTTGAGGAGAAGGTGTTAGGCACCTATCGCGGTCCAAAACGTGGGTCCCAGCCGAACTTAAACTATATGAATTAGTCAATTAACAAGTAAGCAAGTATTTGCAAAATAAAGTAGCATTCCCCATCTAAATTCATATATAACCAAGGAAGTTCAGATTATGAAGGTAAAGAGGTTTGGACAGCTTACACATGTATATGTAAAGCAAAGGAAGTTTAGAGAATTTGAACATGTATGGAAATTAGGAAAGGGAGTTCCTAAGTTGATTAGCCTATAGGATCATACCCATGCAATACCCGATAATCACTCCTCAATGAGAGGGGCTACACATGACATTAACGCGCAGGTCATCATATCCTTTTACTACCCATTACCCTCCCCTTAGTGGTTATATGAGCGAGTTTAATTAACGACATCTAAGCGTGCTGCTACCCGTCCCTTCCTTATTGTCCTGGAGGGATTTAGGACCTCTAAATTTGGATAGTTCTAGACAACCTAAGGTTTTTAAAAGGTAAAAATCTAGGCAACAAGCAAATAACATGTAGGACAAACAAATAGGGATAAACAGTTAGAAGGATCATATTTACCTTCGCAAGTATATAGGCAAACAAACAACACGTCTAAAACACAGATTGTGAAGAGGTTCAGAAATCCTAAGTACATGGTATCTAGATAAATGTTACAGATTCAGGATATGTATAAAGAAAGTGGCAGAATCCTAACCAGTTTGCCTACTGGTTTTATAGCCTATTAAGACTGGATAATTTCACACATAAATAAAACTGGTTTTACAATTCTAACGCCCTAAGGCTTGCCTGAGTGCATATATGCAGTCACGATTCTGGGAAACAATTTAAAGTTCTTTTATTCTATAGGCATGCTTTCTAGTGTCATTTAACAAGATACTATATGAGGTTCCAGTTTTAGCACTTAAAGCGCATGGTAATACCCTATGGACATCAATTCTATCTCTAATAAGTGAAGCTGCTATTAGTTCTCATTAGACACGCGTACATGACTGACAACCAATTAAACCTACATGCATGATTTCTAAAGAGACATACTTGAATATATGCTGTAACGAAAAACTGAACCTTAATTATTTTATTCCTTATAGGCATGACATCTAATCATATAAAGTAAAGTAGGCAGAACTTATTTCGACCAAAGCAAACCCTATAGGCAAGTTATCTAACAAAATACATTTGAACCAAAGTAAACCCTATAGGCATGTTATCTACTCAGCACATGTAAACCAAAGTAAACCCTATAGGCATTTATCTAACAAGACACATTTGAGCGAAAATAAACCTTATAGGCATGTTATCTACCCAACTTTATCCACAGTATCATATAACTACCCTCCATTTTCACTAGTCACCCCAATATCTGTTTACAATCAATTATTACAGACCAATGATTAAATGAATTACATAAGTAAAATATAAAATTAAGCTATAGGGATCCTGAAGTAGGCCTAAAGCAAATCTTAGTGTACCAGGACTTCAATAGTCTCAAATGCCGAAGATTTCATAGCCAAGTTCATGTCCAGGTATGTCAGAGTTCCCTAAGGACCTCAAGGATCCCGATTAGTGCTCACACCCAGACCTTTCTCAAATAAAGACTGATTTATGTGCAGTGTGGAAGAGCCAAACCTAATATGCCAGAATTCAGAGAGATCTCAAGGACCTCTAAGTAGTACAAATACCAGAGAGACAGGACTTAATAATCTAAGAGCGAGTGAGAGTGTAATGATTTGAAAAGGGTTTTGGTAAACAGTACAGAGAGGACTCTTAGAGGTGAAAAGATTTTCTGAAAACCAGTACTAATTTGGTAGTAGAACAGCTTGAGAAAAGTATGAAAACACTTTGAAATCAAAACACAACTCACAGAACAAACCATATTCAGAAACACTTGGCAAGCAAGTTCCACACAAGGAGAAAGGGGTTGGGGATACATAGAATATACCTTAGTGTATAGTGGAGCATAGAAGCAAACAGATGTACAAAATTACTAAGTTAGTTACAAGGGTAGGTGATTGAGACATGGAGAAAAGATGTTGAGAACACATAAGCCTCAAACATACAACTAGAGAGACTAGATGACTTAGCAAAGCAGAGTGGGAAAGGACTTAAATGAACAGAGTAGGCAAAACACCACACAAGCATTCATAATGTAGGCATGCTAATCACACACTGAACAAAACAAGATTTTAGACATGCTAGATAAACAGTAGACAGGTAAGCATAGTTGAGACATGCTAATCACATATTGAATAAGGAAGTAGTAGGCATGCTTGATAAATAGTAGACATGCAAGTAGAGTTAAGACATGCTAATCATATATTGAACCAAGTAATATTAGGCATGCTAGATAAACAGTAAGCAGGAGCAGGAATGAACTCATGAATGACGAACTAAGGCAATAATAAAACACATAGGGTTGAGATTCTAAAACTTTAATCAGAGGCATACTAGTTAGGGAAAAGGAACACAAGATGTAAGACAGGTGTTGTGCAATTTCTAGCCTTGGCTTACAGCCGGCAAGACTAATGAAGATCACAAGTAGCAGAAAGAACATAGAGCTTTTAGAGTGTAAGAGTAGTGATGAACTAATGTTCGTTTCTTAAACTGAGAGTAGAGGAGAGTATATATAGTAGTTTAGGAGTGGAGCAGAATAAGGTAAAAGAAATCAAGTCTCAGCAATTTGGGAAATTACAAAATCAATCACACACGAAATTAGTGTAGTCTTCCTTTAATTAAGTACAACTACTCAACAGTTAAAGGACAGGAGTCACTTAAGGCAAGAAAATCAAATCAGACCTAAGTAAAGAGGTAAACAAACAAGATTTTAATTAAGGAAATAATCGTGAAGAATCAGTAACATTACAGGCAATAAGGTAATAAGAATAATTAAAGTCGTAAACAAAGGAATAAATCAAGAATCAGCACATAAGTTTTAACCAAACAAATCAATAAATCAAGATTCAAAATAATACTGATTTAAAGAGAGGGAAAATATCAGTTCTCCACAAATAGATGAGTAGGCTGAACAAAACTTCATAAACACACATAAATTAGCCAAGAGATCGACTCAGAAACCCTAGCAGAGATGAGCTAGGGTAAAAGTCACATGATACTGAATTAGACTAAGAAAAATCATGAAAGTCAAAGCACAAAAATAAATAATGTAATAGGTAGCATGGAAAGACTCAAAATCAGAGCAAAAAAAGTAAGAAATTGGCGCTTTAGCATAAATCGACTAAGGTTCAAACAATATTAACATGAATCGGTCAGTAACACTTAAGAACCACAATTAAACACTTGAAAATCAGAAAGGCTTTGAAAAAGGTGAGTTCAGTAAACCCTAGTTTTTAGGAAAAACAGAGAATCGATCAAACAACCTATAAGACCTTCGTGAAAACATGTGAAATGATTCGATTCATCTCAAATCTGAAAAGATCAAAGGATAAAAAATTAGGTTTTTTGGAAGGCAACAGAGACGAGCATAGACTTAAGAAATTATGGATTCAAGACAAAAAAAATGAGAAATATCTTACTCAAAATCTAGCCAAATAGGCTGAAACACGCAAGAAAACCCCAAGGTATAAACAGACCGCCTAGGTCCCTTGAGGATCTCCTCAAGGATCCAAGAAATGGAGATACCATGGCAAGAAGGAGGCCAATATAGGCCTGAGATGACAGAGAAACATCCTAGAATGGAGGGCTAAGCCGGTGACGGCATTTGGAGATTAGGGTTTAGATAGAGAGCATTTGAGAGAGGAGGGAATAGATGACGACATGGAATGGTGGAAAATGATTAGGGTTTGGGGGGTGTAGGTTAGTTTAATTATAGTAAGGGGAAATCTAGACCGTTGATCATAATGATCAACGGCCAGGATTGGACATGGTATTGGGTCGGGTGAAATGCAGATTGGGCCTAGGGTTTTGGGCTGGTTGTGGTTTAATATTAAGGGGGTTTTGGGCTGGTATTAAAAGGACTAATTCTGAAATAAAAAGGCTATTTGTTAAATACCCAAATAATTGGTAAAAAAAATAATTGTAAAATAGTTACTAATTATAAAAAATGATTTTTTGCATGAATTTTTTTAAAAAATAGTGTTTAGTATTTTAAAAATGCAAATGACTAACTTCTGGTAAAAATAATACAAAAAGTATATGATTGGGCTATAATTGCAAAGTTATTGCAATTATAGCCAAAAGGTGCCAATTTGGTTAATTATGGAATAATTTGGTTTAAATAGGACCATAAATAATAAATTAAATCAAGAAATGCTTTTGAAATCACTTGTGATGCAATTCTGTAATTACTTATTGGAAATAAAATGCTGGATAAATTAATTAAAATATAGGAAAAATTATAGAAAATACCAATTGCTATTAATGCATGATATTGCTTTTTAAAAATATTATAGGGAAACATTGAGTATCAACACCACATGCCATGCTCACATTCCATGAAGTGCTTTCAACATACAAGTTTCACCACAACGAACTATGTTGATAAGCAATATAGTGTTGCTGCATACTTAAACACATATAGTGGGCAGTTGCAGCCAGTGGGTGATGAGCATTATTGGCCGCCGAAACCATTTAAAATAGTATGTAACAAGGAGTATTTGCGTAAGCTACAAGTGCAAAAAAGAACGCATATACAGAACCAAATGGACGTTGGTGATACCGTTTATGCGCGTAAATGTGGCATATGCTCGCAAACAGGACACGGCCGTCGTAAATGTCCTTCAGCTGGTTTGGGTGGCGGTGGTAATCCAAATCCTGGTGGAAGTTCATCTAATGTACCCAACTTTCAAGGATACATGTAGTGTTTTGCTTATCTTGTTTGTGATGTGGTTGTAATAAGTGTATGTACTTGTTTATCATGAAGAATGTATGAAATAAAATTATGTTTCCATTACTATTAAATCTTATTGATATTTAACATTAATATTTCAGTACAACAAACATAAATAAAGGAGTTAAAACTTTAAATTTGAAGTGATTTGGAGTAGATTTGAGTTAAATTTCAGAAAAGACACAAGAAATAAGACGAAGTTAGTTTTTTGTATAATTATGTATAATCTTGTCTAAACACATCTTATACACGCGAAGCATAGTGTGGTTAAATACTACGTTATGTGGGTTATCTTGTCGACGTAAAAAGCTGCTCGCCTGCAAAAGCTATCTTCTGGAAAAGCTGTTTTGTACCCGAAAGAATCTTTAACACTCAAAGCATAGCGCGGTTAAATACTTCGTTATGTGGGTTGTCTTGTCGACGTAAAAAGCTGCTCGCCTACAAAAGCTATCTTCTAGAAAATCTATTTTGTACCCGAAAGAATCTTTAACAAATGAAGTATAGCGCGACTAAATACTAAGTTATGTGGGTTGTCTTGCCTATAAATAACTAGCACATTTTAGTTATTATCTGTGCTTAACCAAAACAAATAGCAAAAGTTTCCATAAATTTCTCATTTTTCTTGCATTACCAAATGTATGGATGCAATGACCAACCAAGGTGCTATTGTGTCAAACGTGCGATGTTGAAGGCATGTTGGTCCAATGGTTATGTTGGGCACAGATACTGGATGTGTCTATATAGATTTGGAGGCAATGACAGAAATCATTGTATGTTTGAAGAATGGTATGATGAACCCATTAACCAGGAATACTACAAATCAATTTTACAGTATGTTTGGAATATGAATGCTGAATACCAATGCCAGATGGCTGAAACGCAACAAAAAATTACGGCGCTGCAGGAGAAACTAAAAGAGGCGGATAAAGAAAAAAATAAAATGGAAGAGAAATTTAAGTGGTTAGAGCAGAGAATACTAGGCGATAGTAACTATACAAACACATGTATGTGTTGAGTATGGTATTTTATCTTTATATTTTTCGTGTCATGTATTTTCATTAGTTGTACTAAATTTAAATTATGTTAAGTTGTTATGTTTGTGTTTGTGTTGTAGTATTAAAATAACGAAGAACCGGAGAGATAAAAACATAATGAGCATATAATGTAAACAACAAAAATAGTTGCTATTATTTACTGAATGTCATATGTACATAAAATAGAAAAAAATCAATGTGTTCCACATCTTGTATGCTTTAATGCAGCCGTTGGCCTGAGACGCATCTCATCCCGCCCGGCTACGCTATTAGGATCATCCTCATCACGTCACCTCTTTATCTGAGGATGTGCTGCATCATGATCGTCAGTAAGGCTGGTAGGGTCAGTAGAAGGGGCCGTCGATCCAGTAGTAACCTACTGAATAATAAGATATTTTAGTATATGAAATATATATTAGTAAGGTACGTGTTAAGTCACAAAAATTTAAAATTATCTTACCATGGTCTCATCGGGCTCCAGAATATAATTATCCGTCCAGGTCAGTATCGCACACAGTGGCCTCCATGACGGGCGTGGATGAAGCCTTAATAAAAAAACATAAAGATATTTATGGCTAATCAATTAGATAAAAATAAATTTAAAATTAATAGTAATACAAACATACCTGATCCTGTGAAAAATTGCCAGCATCCCTCGATGATGAGCCATAACTCAACCGACGCCCACTATCCACATCTCATACCAGACGAACATCAGCAACCGTCGATGTCTCTGGAGGATCAGGAAAATATGCATCCCAGCAATGTGAGGTAATAGGCGTGCCCGCGATCAACAATGGAGGTGACTGGGTCACCTGCGAAGTCCCTGGAGTAAGTTCCAGGCTAAACGAGGGCATATGACTAGGATCAAGGTGGTCACCTAGCTGATCAACTCTAACATCCTGAATAAGTGACTCAACTCCCCCTTGCTGGGGACCACCTTCTCGCCGACCCCCACGACCTCCTGGGACACCCCTACATCGTGGGGAACCCCTACCTTATGCGGCACGCCTGCCACGTCGACCACGTTCCGGCCCCACTGGTGGCCCACGATGGTACTGCTCTGGTGCCACATACTCAGCCTCGTATCCTAATCGCTCATCATCTCGGGCTCGCCTCAACGTCCGAGAAGCCAGATTGGTAACCTGTCGGCCATACTCGTGCAAAGCGGCTGCTCCCTCGCCGGTATGCTGCTGCATCTGCAGTCCCAACTGGTGGAACTGATGTAGGTTAATAGCCTGCACAACATGTAAAATATAAATTACGAAATGCTAGGTTAACGTTATAAGTAAGTATACCAAATAACATACCAGTGCCTCGTGCCTCCCGGCGTATGGAATGTACCGACCGCCAGTGCGATAAATGGGATTTCCGATGAAAAGTCGGGTAACGCTGTGGTACCAGCCCATATAATCATGCTCAGTATCCGTTCGACGCGGTGAAGGGGGGCAAAATCAGGTCAAGTCGCCGGTCCTAAGTATCGATCTACGCCTCTAGCCATGTCATATATGTCTCGTCCACACTGGAACGATCATCCCACTGGTAATGTGTGGTATGCCAGGCGGGCGGTGGTGGTACAAGCTGTGGGCGGCCAAACTGGCAAAGTACCCGCTCGGTGGCATGATGCTCCACAATATCAAGGCACATCAACGTGACGGAAGAGCTCCACATAAGTCGGCCGACCGAGCAATAATCAGGAAAGCTAGCTATTAGCTCGTCGCTGTATGGCCTCCAAATGAACTATTAAGTAACAAAAAAAAACGTGAGTATATGCAACACATATGAAGCCAGGCCAAGTAAACTTAGGTATACATTTACCTGTGCGCCCTCCAACAAATCCAATAAATCTCTGCACAAGGGGAGATTATGTCGAGCCTCATACTCTCGTCCATATTCCCTACCTATCAACCCACCTCCTAGCTAGAGGGAGAAACGAAAGTGGTACACCCGGAGCTAAGGGTGGTAGAGGTGGGCTGCAACTGTAGGAAGCGCTCCCAGGCCCAAACCTAGTATACAAAGTGGATGTGAAATTTAAGGTATGTATTTACTGGGTATGTTATAATGAATAGGGCATTTTACTATGTTTTCACCTGTAGCAGCGGCAAAAATCCAGCAATGTCGTGTTGGGTACTCATGCTCACCCGTCACATCTGCCTGTACAAGTAACCGAGAACGACAACACCCCAGCTGTACTGATATAAATCATCTAGCCGCTCAAGATGATAAAGAAATCTCAAGCTGACTAGGTTCCCCAAAGTGTTCGGGAACAAAACCCTCCAAACATAAGAAGCAACAACAACCTCGTGTATCGGTGAATATGTACATCCAGTGTATCATGCATAATGTCATCATGCATCGCCTCCAGATGCTGTTGGATGGACGTCAACTGCAGACAACTAGCCCCACTCAATGCACGCTCTTCTGCTGGCCGAAAACTGGTGAGCTGCTGCAACATATCCAGGTACTGATTGTTGATACCCAATTTTTTCCTACATATTTTTATACAAAATACTTTCAAAATAGCATGTACATGCACAAATAAGCATGCCCCAAGAGTTTTGGTATTTGTTCCTAATTTTTAAGATTTTTGAAATCAATTTATTGTCTATTTTAGCAGTGCAAAATCCATAATTATTCCCAAAATCATCAGTTTTGGTGAATAGTTTATTTTATTCCCATATTTATACCAAAATATAGTTAATATAATTTTTGTATATTTTCACAAATTTATTTGGTATTTTAGAAGCTAAATTGCATATAATTGCAATTATAGCCTACTTTAAGATTAATAGCATTTTATAATTGTAAAATTGGTTCCAATATATTTAAATTGATATTTATATATTATTAATTGGGTTAGTACTTTTAATTTGCTTTTAAAATCGTTTTAACTATTTTATATAAATTAAAAAGGGAAAACTAGCCATTTAACATTTAGCCTCATTTCATTGCAATTATAGCCCATTCGGATTTCAATTTTAGCCTCAATTTAACCCCAACCCAATTAACCCAAGACCCAACCAAATCCACCCTAGCCCAATCCTTAAATTAACCCGGCCCAGTTCCGAACTAATCTGAGCCTTTGATCAAATTAAATCAACGGCCCAGATCCCCCTTTCCATAATTAAACCCTCACCTACCCCCTTCCCCCATCTCATTCTTTCGAGACTCCTTATCTCTCTATCTCTCAAACTCTCTCAAAGGTTCCTGAAACTCTAGCCTCTCTCATCCCATCTTCAACCTCCGGCTCACCGGAATCCATGGCCTCTCAGGCCATGCACGACCTATACTCACCTCCTCCGGCTCTTGCATGCCTGATGCTCGAAGGATCGAGGCCAGACCTCGAAGGTCTTCACTCATACCTTTACCGATTCGAAGATTCCGTCCATCTCCGACCTTGCTCCGGTGGCTCTTGTTCTTCTGAGCCTGTTTCTGACCTCATCCGACTTAGATCGGACTTTCTTCCAAGCCTTTCTCATTTCTAGGGTTTCAGATATTCGAGGTTCTTTCCCTGTTTGTTTTCTTATATCTATACTACATCTATGTTCTACTGGAGTTTTGAAACGTTTTCCCCAATCTTTTCTTTCAAAATTTGTTTCTCTTCGATTTAGGGTTCTGAAAAAATCTTAAAATGTTTTCTGACTTTTTTTTTTGTGTGAATCTGTCTATGTTATGTTTGTATGTTCTCTTTTCTACCTAGCATGTTCTTCTCCCATATCATTATGTTTGCCTTATTTTGTATGTTCTTCTATTGTGCTCCGTTCTTTCTTCTACTGGTTTCTATATCATGCTTTCACACGTTTATCTTATGTGTTCATTTACCCCTGCATTCCTTTACTGTATTTTCTACTAAGCTCTTAGTTCTTATTTGCCTTCTTCTGGACTTTGTTCTTTCTAAACATGTTTCATCTACTGTTTCCTTAAGTTTACACTACCTCTTTGTCTTCTGAACTTGTTTAAGTTCCAAGCTTTTCTTAAAACATGTTCTTTATGCTTCAAATCAGCTTTTTTACTATGTTTGTTTCGAACCTGCTATTTTACCTGTTTGTTTTCTCATGAGTCTCTGAAAAAGATCTCTGAGCCTGTTTCAGTTATTTGTCTTCTCGTCTCTACATCTGATTCGAGTCGAAAACCCTAGGATTTAGGGTTTTTGGCGAATTTAATCTCGTGCTCGGACTAGGGTTCTATTATGGAACCCTGGATTCTCTCAAACTAAGTTTGAGTCTATGTACTGAATTTGAGCCTCTTTGTTTATAACTTTGAACTTTTCTATACTAGATTCTTTCTAATTAGCATGACAGTTCTTTCTTGTTTGACATGTTTGTGTGCTTTATATATGAGAAATTCTTTCTTCAAAAGGGGTTTTGCCAACTACTAATTGATTGATTCTGAAATCCTCTAATGAGGTTTGATTGATTGTTACTGATTTTCTTTGATTAAACCTTTCTTCACCTTTTCTGGTTGGGTTCATTCATACCAAAACTCAAATTCTGATTCTACTGACTGTTGATTGATTGCCTTTCCTTATTTGCACAAACCGTGTTGCTATCAAACTCTTTCCTTAAATAGTTCCTATGTATTTTCCCTTCTTGTACTACTTTGGAAAAGATTCTGATCAAATTCTTTCCTTAATTACCTTCTACCCGTTTGAAATCAAATCCCTTAGCTGAAGGGAAATTCTATGTGATTGTTGTAAACTATTTTCTTACCTTTCTTACTTGCTTGTCTGCACTTTAAAAGGGACAATTCAATACTTTTTACGGCACACTTCGAATTGCAAACTCTTACACACTACTACTACTTTCAAAACCTGCATTCCCTCTTGCTCTCTTCTCTACTGCTGTTCTCTGCTCCTGCTTATTATTAGCTGGGTGAAAGTCAAGGCTAATATACTACTACTACTTTATCTTTGCATCCTGCTCTTGCTCTTTTACTGGTATGTCTTGATTCAGTCCCTAGCAATCATCCTAATGTGTTTACTTAGAACCTTTACATCTATGCCTATTACCTGCAAAGTTTGACATGTTCATATGCTGCTGTTTGCTTTACTTTCTTGTGAATGCTTGATCCCTATACCTTTACCCTCTATGTGTTTGTAAATGGGGATTCAGGGCATGGCAACATGAGTTGTTGTCCATGAACAGAATTTTAACCCCAAGTAAAGGGTGTCAGTATGTTTTATTGCTGATCATGTCCTTTGCCCACTTTTCCTTTGTCTACTGTTTCTGTTATGAATCCCCTACCCTTACCCCCTATGTATGTTGAGTTAAGGCTCACAATCTGGTAGCCTCTTATATGGCTGCCCAGGCCTGAGCCTGGCTTTCAATAAACCCTAACTCCTCAACTTGAAATGACAAGTTGGTTAGGGGTGTGCCAGTACTTCAAGTTGCTTGGCATGACCACCAGCTTATAACTCCCCCTCCCCTGCACTTGCACCTACTCTTAGATTTTAAGTTCTACCCCCCTCCTATGAGCCTTGCTTTGGGACTTTGAGTTCCCTCTGAACTTTGACATTTGAGGGCTGGCCCTTTCACACTGCACTATGTCCTTGATTCTGAAATATATTTGGGGTGTAAGCATTGCCCGGAGCCCCTCTGAGACTCTTGGGAACTTTGACACATCCCAAATAAGAGAAAGGCTTTGAAACTTGATCTTTGGAGTTGGTTTACTTCATGCTTCAGACAGAAGTACGAATCAGGATCTCCTTGGTTGGGACTTTTAGTTTTCTGATGTAATTTTTATTTTATTTTTTTGTTATCAATTCTGGTTTGTAATAATCTTGTAATAAACATTTGGGGTCGGCT
This sequence comes from Nicotiana tabacum, assembly GCF_000715075.1. Lineage (NCBI taxonomy): Eukaryota > Viridiplantae > Streptophyta > Magnoliopsida > Solanales > Solanaceae > Nicotiana > Nicotiana tabacum. The sequence continues at coordinate 47,567 of NW_027438515.1, forward strand.
GGTGGAAAAGGGTGGGGAACTATGCATGCAAGGGGTAGATATCATACCTATAGGGGTTATTATTTATAAAATTCTGCATCTTATCTAGAGATCATGCCTATAGGAATTACTATGTTTTAAAGTTCTGCATTTTATAAATCATTGAAACTCTATATTCTCACATAGATACCATGTCCATAAGATTTTCTGCATTCTCATATAGACACCATGCCTATAGGACTTTCTGTATTCTGCATATGCATCTATAATTAGGCAAACGTGTATATAGGTTTAAATAACAATCAGTATTTTAGATACCAGGCCTATAGGACTTCTACACTTCTATAAACGTTTAAAATCAGTAACGTCTAGATATCATGTCTATAGGATTCTTGCAACTGTTTAAGATCAATGACACTTAGAAACCATGCCTATAGGATCAGTTAATTGAATCAGCCTCGTTTCGAATCTAAAACCCGTCTTAAAATCTGCAGATCCCTTTTTCTAAAATCAGTAAAGCTTTTCCTTAAAATCAGTATACTTTGCATTATTAGATATCATGCCTATAGGTTTCACCTAGGCAAGCTTTAGGGTAAAAGCCATAAGTGCATCAATCTTTGACAATTCCAACCAGCAGGCAGGTCTGATTCGTATTTCTTATCTGAAGTATGTAATAAATCAGTCTGCCTCTGCATTTTTTTAAGTTTAATTCAGACCTAATCAGTACATGTAAGACATGCTAAACTCTATTCTTTTCTGACTTGAGGAGGTTTATTTGAGCCTTTCAACTGTTATGTGTTTTCCCATATCTGCTTTATGTGTTTTGTTTGTCACCCTAGAATTTTATCCTTTTAAAACCATAAAAGCTCCAACTCCCTCCTCTTCAGGATTAGTAGTCTCAATGCCTCCGAGATTGATAGGATTAGGACGGGTAATAGCATGCGATAAGTAACGATACCATTCCGCGCTTTAATACCTTAACAGGGCGGGAAGGGTAGAATATGGATATGATGACCGGTGCACTAATATCACGTGCGACCCCTCTTCTGAGGAGTGTTGCTGGATATTGCATTGAAGTGATCCTTATTAATCACAAACCTAGGACCCCCTTTTCTTTATTCGCTTCCTTTAGAGTTGTTTAAACTTTTCAAATCCTTGCTCTCTTTCTACTTACTTTCATAAGTTTCAACCTAATTGCAATGTTGTATGCAAGTCCTTATTTGAGCATTGATTGTTTACTTATAAAGTCACAATTGTAGCATAGCCGGGAACCAGGGTGCCTAACACCTTCCCCTCGGGATAATTTCTAGCCCTTACCCTAATCTCCGGTCTCTTCATCTCAAACTCTTCTAAAAAGTGTCCTAATGCACTATAATCATTAGGTGGAGACTCTTCAACTTCTAAACCCAATTCTCGAAATGGAATAGAGTTGTCCTCCCAATGTCGTATACCCGATTTCTGACCCCACGGTTAGAGAAAAAGGGGGTGTCGACAGCATGGCGACTATGCTGGGGATTCTTTAGGCTTTTACCATTGCATGTTGCTTGTGACTTTACTATCTCATTAATTGCTTTATTTACTGTCTTTTATTCGCTACGAAACTGACTTGGCTCTTTATGTCTTTTCTGTAAGCACGAGATTTTTGCCCTATGTGAGAATTACTCCCAAAAATTCAAAATAAAACAATTTTCCTTTGTGTGCAATTTTGAGAATTTTCGTGGTATTTTTGGATAATTATTTGTATTTGTCCGTGCATGTATTTGTTTAAATTAATAAAAAATACAAAAATATGTCGCATTTGCATTTAGGATTTAATTCTACAATTAGGAGCAATTAAGTTTGTTTTACAAGAACAAAAAATCATAAAAATAACGTACGTTGCATTTTTAGCATTTAATGTCCAAATTGTGTGATTTTATCGTAATTGCTATTTAATTGTGTGTTAATTGTTATTAAGAGTTAATTAGCATTTTTATAAATTGATTTAGTTCTATAGGTTAATTTAGGATTTTTAGAATTTTAGTTTTACTTTAAGAAAAATAAAAGAAGAAAAAAAAGCAATGGTAGTAAAAAGAAAATCAGATTGGGACTTTTCTTCAATTTTAAACCACAGGTCCAAACCAAATAACCCCTTATCCAACCCAAACCCCCACTGGGTCAACCCGACCCGATCCGCCCCATAACCCAAAAGAGTTACCCCCTTCTTCCCATTTTTCATTCTTCATTTTCCCTAAACCCTAAAAATATCCCCCCTCTTCTCTCCATCTTCTCCAAACGACCCCAAGCTCCAGCTCCCATGGCTGACCCCAAGCTCCATCTCCAGCTCCCACAGCCACCATCCTCTTCATCGCACAAGCAGCTCACGTCCTCACAACTACCCCTGCTGCGTCGTCATCTTCTCCAAACGACCACTCCAGCTCCTTCGTCGTCCATGGCTGTTCTTCCTCGTCTTCTTCGAACCAACAGCCCAGCCTCCATAACCACCAGCGACGCAGCCAACCAGACGATGCCATGGTTGCTTCTTCTTCTTCTTCTTCTTCTTCGTCGGTCTGCTCAACGCGCACACATACAGCCTCACGTCCAAACGACCTCTCCAGTCGCCGGAAAAACCAGTACGACGCCTCCCTCACGTCCAAACAACCATAGCTGCTTCGTCATTCATCGAACACCAAACGCAGCTGCTTCCTTCTTCAGCCCATCGCACAGCCTCGCAAACACCATTTCCGTCCAGTTTCATCGTCAAATGACCACCCCTGGAAACTCAGCTGCTGTCTCGTCGTTCTTCAGGTTCAATCCGTCGAGATCGTCGTTTGTCGTTCTGAGTTCGTCGAGGTTAAAAGAGAAGGTGAGTTTTCGTTGAGTCGAGATTCGGTACGTCGAGGTTGCTGTCCGAGTTTCTGTTTCGTTGCGGTCATTTCCGGTTAGTTGGTTTAAGTTTCATTTCTGTCCGTATTTTGTTTGATATTCTCGGATCTGAAATCAGTATATGTTTGATTCTTTTCTTGTTCGTTTGTCATTTCTTGATTATTTCTTCAGTTTATTTTTATTCATTTGTTCTTGTTTAGTTTTAATATAGAAGTGTGTTAGTTTAATCACTTGAATCCTTTATCTTGGTTGTAATGTTGTTAGATTTAATTTGAAGTTCAATTGATTATTGAGTTTAGTGATTTGAATCTACTTGTTTGTTATGTTCAATTTGTTAATGTTATTGAATCTGAAAGTATGTTTGTTGTTAAAAATGTTGTTCAGTCAAAATGATTTCAGTTGTTTCTTTATTGTTCATCATATGGTTTGGTTCCCTGAATCCTTAGTCTTTGTTTTGATGATATTTGACATAATCTGAGTTTCTAGCTTAAATTTGTTGATGAAATTTGATTAGGAATTGGTTATAGCTGCTGTATTTTGGTTAATTGATTAGGTGAATTGATTATAGCTGATGGGGGTAGAATAGTAAATTGCAATATTTTCAGGGGTAGAATGGTAATTTCAGTAGTTTCAGGGGCATTTTCGGGATTTTAAGTTTTAAAAAATGATTAATTTGAGAGCTATGTCCACTAAGTACTAATAATATTAAATTAATACATCTTTTAATACATGGTGGGGGACAAGACAAGTGGTAGTGAGAATTAATATATTTGTTTAATATAGTGGGGGACAAAGCATGCGGTAGTGGGGAATGAGGGAATTAAATAAAGAAAAGATATGTGTTAGTGGGAATTAATATTTGTTTAATATAGTGGGGGACAAAACATTAAGTAGTGGGATTCAAAAGGGGGATGGGTAGAAGATGGTGGGAATTAATTTGAGTGCTTCAAGTTTGGCTATAAATAAGGGGGCTGGACACAAGTTAAAAGGGGATTCGAAGACGGATTTTTTAAGAGAGTTTGAGAGAATTTTCTGAACATTAAGAGAGAATTGGAGATTTTTCGGAACAGAAAAAAACATTCTGGAAATCTAAAGAGAGAGTAGTATACACCCCTCTAGATACACAGGATATACAGAGGGAGAATTCATTTTGAAAAAGTAAGGTCTTCTTTACTACTAAAAATTAGAATCAGTTTGTTACCATTTAATTGAGTTTTTTAAGTGGTTTCTTGAGTTGTTATTCCTGGTCTGCATTGGTTTGCGTTGATATTGTTTTATTGAGTGTGCTGGAATCGTGTTGGTTTTCAAATCTGTCACTGAGTGTCCCGTTTGCTGGTTGTTGCTGGTTATTGTTGTTGTTGCTGTGTTACATACTACTTTCCTGACCTTCCTCTTCTTGTATTGGCAATACCAGGTACACAACTGATACACTGGTTACTGTAAGCTGAAACATGAAGCATGAATACAAATAAAGAGTTGAAATTTTAATTTGATTTAGTTTTGTTACTGATTGTACTTAGGACATTCTATACACTACTGTTCCGCAGTGTTAAATTTCTGCCATTTCTGTATAACTGGACAATGTTATAGTAATGTAGTCAATATTATCCCGTTGTTTTAGTTTGGTTATTAGGTAGTATAGGTTCAAATGCATGTTAAATAAAACCAGACCAGTAGACTGTTTTAATATCATGGCAATCCAGCTCCAACAATCAATTGCTTGAATTTAGGATTAAAACTAGACCCTTAAGTTACTTCATTCCAATTAATTACTCTTTCTAAAACTTGCATGTAACTTGCTTAGTTAGATACTATCATCTTATATCTCTGTAAGTGCAAAAATTGTGAACATGTGAAGAAATAATTAACTAGGCCCAATATTGGAATAAGACGGCCCAAGTCACGTTTAATACTACATGCGGTGAACCTGGGCCCACGTTGGCCAATGGGCTGTCCATATTGTGTTTACATTCTGATTTAACAAATTGCGTTCGGAACCCGACTATAACAACTCGTAAGCATGTAAATAAATTAGGACATTTTCTCTTTCATTTTTAGAGACAAATTTAATAGAAAATGTATTCACTTTAGGATTGTCCTTTTAAAATAAATGAGATGAGCCTCGCCTAGCAAAACACACAGATTGCGGGGCCCTCACACATATATGTATTAATTACTTAGAACTCGGGATCGGCCGCTTAGCGAACTTCACGGCCTTTTCCCAAAATAACCATGCTTTAGTCTCTTTAGGCGCGTACTTTAAGTAACATTACCTTCTTAAACCCGGGTGCACATTTATGTGACCCAAATCCAAATCTCAACAAAGTCGAAATGTGTCTCTAACCACGGGTGCATTGATGTGACGTGGTTCGAGATGTGTTTTCACACTGTTGCAATTCTCATTGAAAAATAACAATAATAAAAGCGGTAAAAAGTTTAAATTTGCTCATAGGTTCAATATGAATAAAAAATCAGATAAATAAGCCAGATATGACAGTTGAGCGACCGTGCTAGAACCACGGAACTCGGGAATGCCTAACACCTTCTCCCGGGTTAACAAAATTCCTTATCCGGATTTCTGATTTGCGGACTGTAATACAGAGTCATTCTTTTCCTCGATTCGGGATTAAAACCGGTGACTTGGGACACCATAAATCTCCCAAGTGGCGACTCTGATCCTTAAATAATAAATCCTGTTTCGATTGTCCCTTGATTGGAAAAACTCCCTTCCGTGCCCCTTTGCGGCGGCGCGGGCGAAAAAGGAGGTGTGACAGCTCTGGCGACTCTGCTGGGGACAGAGAAAAACCCAGAACCACTGGTTCAGGGTTAGAAATTCGAGCTTAGAATAATTATTGTATTTGGCTTTATCGTATGATTGAGCTTAAATGTGCAAAATGATGCTTTTTTACCGCTTTGATATTATTTGAACTGTACATATAAATTGTGCTGAAACCTTCTCTTCTCACCTCCGGGGATGTGCTTACTAGTTGAGACTCCCTATTTTGTTAGTGTCATACCCTGAAATAAAAGAGGCTCGGAAAGTTTCTAAGTCGGCTGGCCTTTTGGTTCCCGGAAAGGAGCTCCTTCCTCAACTCGAGTTGTCCGCTCGGGTACACTGTCTAGAACATATACCCAGGTTGAATCTAGAATAACTTGACTTCATGCCGGATCCCTAGTAGGAACGTTTATTTGCATCATGTTGCATTTGACTTAGGGGACTCAACACAGGGGTTGGGTCCGTCTAGGACAGGCAACCTGAAATGAAAAAAGACCATCCTGCTGCATCCTGTTTGTTTTGCACATTTATTTGCTTCAGATCTGCATGCTGACCGACTACTGAAATCGGGATATTTTGAAAAATTGTGAAAAAGAGAAAAAGAAAAATAGCAGTGTAGGGAGATAACTACTTATTTTTAGAAAAATAAAACCAATGTCCAAGTAGCGTCAAAACTCTGCCGAAATTTTGAAAAATGAATTTTTTTTGTCTTTTTAGTTTGATTTATTTGAAAACAAAAGAAAGGAGTCTTGTTTACAAGTTTAGTTTATGTTGGGCGAACTACGCGGGTCTGATTCTCACCGGATGTGAGATACGTAGGCAAACCTCATCGGTTCCGGCCCCCAATTTTCAAAAAAAGAAAAATTCAAAAAAAAAAAAAATTCTTTTACTTCCTTCTTTAGAATTTTTTTTCTTTGAGACCCTAATTTTTAAAAATTCAAAAAATATTTTCTTTTAGTTGCTTCTCAAAATCAAAAAAAAAAATACAAAAATATTTTCATTCTTCTTTTGAAAACGGGAAAAAAATCCAAGATTCAAAAATACTTTCCTTTTCTTTAGAAGTACTTCTTTCCTAACTTCATAATAAAAATCCATAAATGCAAAAATATTTTTTTTCTTTAGAAGTTTTTCTATCGAAATTCCAAAAAAAAAACCCAATAAAAGTCGAAATTCAAAAAACAAAAAAATCTTTCTTCTTTAGAAGTCTTTCTTTGCAAGAATGCTGAAGAAAAATCAAAATCAACAAATATTCTCTTTCTTTCTTTTGAAAAAAAAGTGAAAAGAAAAGAAAATTCGAAATCCAGAAAAAATATAAATTTAGTTTATTTCCTTTATTCCTAATCTTCCCGAACTACGCAAGATCTGATTCATGTTTCCACATGATACGTAGGCAACCCACATCAGGTTCGATCACCATTAAAAAAAAGTGAAAAAAATGCAGAAATGAAAAATATTGATAATAATAAGGACCGACTGAGTCCATTCTAACATGTTTTGAATTGTGAAGAAAGCTGAGGTGGTCGGTTTGTGGTAAGATGGAAACACAAGATCCAAGGAAAATCATAACTGACATCGAAGCTGTTACAAGTGCTCAAGAGACTCAGGGTCAGAGGGTTCAACAAGAGTCTACTGTGCTGGAGAAAAATAGAATACTGAAACCGCAAATGACCGAAATGTGTCAAGCATGGGCCAGTGGTCAAGGATAGCCTTGTCATGAGTCACAATTTGCGACACAACAAGAGCAGTACCACTCTCCTGAGTACCACTTGTACTCGTTTGATCTTCCTGCAAAGATTGAGAAGCCTTCCCGAAAG
>NW_027438515.1:57500-67500 GCF_000715075.1 Nicotiana tabacum
TTTGCGCAAGAAAGTAAAAAAAAAATAGAGAAGAAAAACGAGAGAGTCTTACTAGTGAAAACCCTCACGGGCATTGTAAGACGACGGTAAGCAGAGACGAATAGATGAGAGAGACTTGTTGGTGAAAACCCCTCGGGCGCTACTAGTCGAAAGTGAGTCGTGAAGCTGATGCAAAGGATTGGCACGGATAGGCCCAACTTCAAAGATCATAAGAATGGTAAAAGGGAAGATTGGATTAGTTTGATAGATCAGGACATTGAGTCCAAAATGCATGTCATGATTTTTAAGGCTAGTTATTGAAAAAAAAATTCTTCCTTCTGTCCTTCTGACAGGGGCATTTCTTGTTAATATTTTTCTTTGCGTCATTATGTCCTTCACCCTGAGTCAGTCCTTCTCAAAACAAGCAAGAAAAGATTTCAAAATCTGCTACCAGCTTTTCAGTTGTACAAAGTAAATTTGGCCAGCAAACTCAGTTGTTAATGTCAACATGCCTTGAGGATTCATACAAAGGCTCCCCCAAAAGACTCTTGTCAGCCGGGTTGGCGCAAACAAAGATAACTTGTGATTCTCTCTGACAGAAAAAGTGCTTAGATATCAGAAAAGATCATCTAAGAAAAGATCTCCGGTTGGGATAAGGCTGATTGAGCCAGAAATACAATGGTACCGGATGTGAAACAATTAGGGTTGATGCAGAGCAAAAGGCTGTTGAAGCTGACTCAAGCTGATCGAGCAAAATCCAAGCTGCTCAAGACCAAAGGCCACAAACCGACCACCATTTTCAAAACTGACAAATTTTTCTTTATGTGAAATAGGAACAAAGCAGGGCAAGGAAAATGGTTCAAAAAAAAAGAGAAAAAGAAAAGAAGAAAAGAGCCGACAAAGGGAAGTTTCTCAAAATTTTTGTCTTTAATTGTCTTGCTATTGTGCATAAAATCATGCCATTGATCTTCACCTTTTTCCTCCTAGGATCAAAATCTTAGTCTGATGAATCTTTCTCCTAAGATAGAAAACCTAGTCTGATGAACTTTCTCCTAGGATAGAAATCTTAGTCTGATGAATATTTCTCCTAAGATAACAAAAATAATCTTAGTCTGGTGAATATTTCTCCTAAGATAACAAGGATAGAAATCTTAGTCTGATGAATCTTTCTCCTAAGATAACAAAAATAGACCTAGTCTGATGAATTTTCTCCTAGGATAAACGTCTTAGTCAGATGAATATTCTCCTAGGATCACAATCTTAGTCTGATGAATTTTCTCCTAGGATAAACGTCTTAGTCGGATGAATTTTCTCCTAGGATCACAATCTTAGTCTGATGAATTTTCTCCTAGGATAAACGTCTTAGTCGGATGAATCTTCTCCTAGGATCACAATCTTAGTCTGATGAATTTTCTCCTAGGATAAACGTCTTAGTCGGATGAATTTTCTCCTAGGATCAAAATCTTAGTCTGATGAATTTTCTCCTAGGATAAACGTCTTAGTTTGATGAATCTTCTCCTAGGATCAAAATCTTAGTCTGATGAACTTTCTCCTAGGATCACAATCTTAGTCTGATGAATTTTCTCCTAGGATAAACATCTTAGTCTGACAAATATTCTCCTAAGATAATTTGAAAAAATGGAAGTTTGATTTTGAAAAAAAGGGGAGCCATTTTTTAGTTTTCTTAAGATTATCAATGTTCAGTTTTCCTAAAATCAGGAGCCCACCTGGAGAATGGAGGTGTTGAAATCAGGAGCCCACCTGGAGAATGGAGGTGTTGAAATTTTTAAGAAGTTGTTGAAATCAGGAGCCCGCCTGGAGAATGGAGGTGTTAAAATTTTTAAGAAGTTGTTGAAATCAGGAGCCCGCCTGGAGAATGGAGGTGTTGAAATTTTTAAGAAGTTGTTGAAATCAGGAGCCTGCCTGGAGAATGGAGGTGTTGAAATTTTTAAGAAGTTGTTGAAGTCAGGAGCCCTCCTGGAGAATGGAGGTGTTGAAATTTTTAACGAAGTTGTTGAAATCAGGAGTCCGCTTGGAGAATGGAGGTGTTGAAATTTTTAAGAACTTGTTGAAATCAGGAGTCTGCCTGGAGAATGGAGGTGTTGAAATTTTTAAGAAGTTGTTGAAATCAGGAGCCCGCCTGGAGAATGGAGGTGTTAAAATTTAAGAAAGTTGTTGAAATCTCGCCCGCCTGAAGAAAGGAATGACGATTTATTTTTCGAAGTTGTTGTTGAGGTCAGGAGCCACCCCTGAAGAACGGAATGGTGATTTATTTTTCGAAGTTGTTGTTGAGGTCAGGAGCCCCCCTGAAGAACGGAATGACGCTTTATTTTCGAAGTTGTTGTTGAGGTTAGGAGCCCCGCCTGAAGAACGGAATGGCGATTTATTTTTCAAATTTGTTGTCGAGGCCAGGAGCCCACCCGAAGAGCGGAATGGCGATTTATTTTTCGAAGTTGTTGTTGAGGTCAGGAGCGCCCCCTGAAGAATAGAATGGCGATTTATTTTTCGAAGTTGTTGTTGAGGTCAGGAGCCCCCCTGAAGAACAGAATGACGATTTATTTTCGAAGTTTGTTGTTGAGGTCAGGAGCCCCCCCCTGAAGAACAGAATGGCACTTCATTTTCGAAGTTGTTGTTGAGGTCAGGAGCCCCGCCTGAAGAACGGAATGATGATTTATTTTCGAAGTTGTTGTTGAGGTCAGGAGCCCCGCCTGAAGAGCGGAATGGCGATTTATTTTTCAAAGTTGTTATTAAGGTCAGGAGCCCCGCCTGAAGAGCGGAATGGCGATTTATTTTTCAAAGTTGTTATTAAGGTCAGGAGCCCCCCCTGAAGAATAGAATGTCGATTTATTTTTCGAAGTTGTTGTTGAGGTCAGGAGCCCCGTCTGAAGAACGGAATGACGATTTATTTTCAAAGTTGTTGGTTGAGGTTGGGAGCCCGCCCATATAACAGAGGAATACATTTCAGTCTTTACATTTTAAGTCTGGAAGTTGGGAGCTCGCCCATATAACAGAGGAATACATTTCAGTTTGTTAAATTTCAAGTTTTGAAGTTGGGAGCCCGCCCATATAACAGAGGAATACATTTCAGTTTGTTAAATTTCAAGTTTTGAAGTTGGGAGCCCGCCCATATAACAGAGGAATATATTTCAGTCTTTACATTTCAAGTCTGGAAGTTGGGAGCCCGCCCATATAACAGAGGAATACATTTCAGTCGTTAAAATTCAAGTCTGGAAGTTGGGAGCCCGCCCATATAACAGAGGAATACATTTCAGTCGTTACATCTCAAGTTTTGAAGTTGGGAGCCCGCCCATATAACAGAGGAATACATTGGTGTTGAAGTCAGTAAAGCAGAGGAATACAACCGAAATCCCCATCGGGAAACAACAAGAATCCCCAGCAGAGGAAGGAAGTTCAAGATTCGATAGGAAAATAACGCAAAGCTCACGAGAAGGAAGTAAGCAGTTCGAGATCGGCAGTCAAGGGAGAATACAAGACAAATCAGAAGTAAAGAAATACCCGAGAAGTCACCAAGACATCAAAGCAACAAGAGACACAAGAGCACGACTGAAGATCTAGATAAGATTTTGTAATTTATAGACTATAGTTTAGTCTAGCTTCTTGTTTTCTTTCAGCATGGTGTAATAAGGAGGTCGACAAGCAGTAATAACAGCATGCAACAACAGTAACATTGCAGTCCCATGGTAGTCCCAGCTACCAAAACTTCCCGAACTACATTAACCTGATTCTCTTCTAGCCAGGGATATGTAGGAAACCTTTGAAGCAAAGGTTCGGTTAAATCTTTCAAAAAATTGCTTCACACGGAGTACTCGAATGGGCAAAAATCGCTCGTATCTGCTCACTTTATCTTTGCACAAAAACTCTTCGTGTTTTCGGACAAAGAGGGGCAGCTGTAAGCACAAGATTTTTGCCCTATGTGAGAATTACTCCAAAAAATTCAAAATAAAATAATTTTCCTTTGTGTGCAATTTTGAGAATTTTTGTGGCATTTTTGGATAATTATTTGTATTTGTCCGTGCATGTATTTGTTTAAATTAATAAAACATACAAAAATATGTCGCATTTGCATTTAGGATTTAATTCTACAATTAGGAGCAATTAAGTTTGTTTTACAAGAACAAAAAATCATAAAAATAACGTACGTTGCATTTTTAGCATTTAATGTCCAAATTGTGTGATTTTATCGTAATTGCTATTTAATTGTGGTTAATTGTTATTAAGAGTTAATTAGCATTTTTATAAATTTATTTAGCTCTATAGGTTAATTTAGGATTTTTAGAATTTTAGTTTTACTTTAAGAAAAAAAAGAAGAAAAAAAAGCAATGGTAGTAAAAAGAAAATCAGATTGGGCTTTTTCTTCAATTTTAAACCACATGCCCAAACCAAATAACCCCTTATCCAACCCAAACCCCCACCGGGTTAACCCGACTCGGTCCGCCCCATAACCCAAACGAGTTACCCCCCCTCTTCCCATTTTTCATTCTTCATTTTCCCTAAACCCTAAAAACATCCGCCCCCCTCTTCTCTCCATTTTCTCCAAACGACCCAAGCTCCAGCTCCCATGGCTGACCCCAAACGACCCCTCCAGCTCCTTCGTCGTCCATGGCTGTTCTTCCTCGTCTTCTTAGAACCAACAGCCCATCCTCCATAACCACCAGTGACGCAGCCAACCAGATGACGCCATGGCTACTTCTTCATCTTCTTCTTCGTCGGTCTGCTCAATGCGCACACATACAACCTCATGTCCAAACGACCCCTCCAGTCGCCGGAAAAACCACTACGATGCCTCCCTCAAGTCCAAACAACCATAGCTGCTTCGTCATTCATCGAACACCAAACGCAGCTGCTTCCTTCTTCAGCCCATCGCACAGCCTCGCAAACACCATTTCCGTCCAGATTCATCGTCAAACGACCACCCCTGGAAACTCAGCTGCTTTATGTGTTTTGTTTGTCACCCTAGAATTTTATCCTTTTAAAACCATAAAAGCTCCAACTCCCTCCTCTTCAGGATTAGTAGTCTCAATGCCTCCGAGATTGATAGGATTAGGACGGGTAATAGCATGCGATAAGTAACGATACCATTCCGCGCTTTAATACCTTAACAGGGCGGGAAGGGTAGAATATGGATATGATGACCGGTGCACTAATATCACGTGCGACCCCTCTTCTGAGGAGTGTTGCTGGATATTGCATTGAAGTGATCCTTATTAATCACAAACCTAGGACCCCCTTTTCTTTATTCGCTTCCTTTAGAGTTGTTTAAACTTTTCAAATCCTTGCTCTCTTTCTACTTACTTTCATAAGTTTCAACCTAATTGCAATGTTGTATGCAAGTCCTTATTTGAGCATTGATTGTTTACTTGTAAAGTCACAATTGTAGCATAGCCGGGAACCAGGGTGCCTAACACCTTCCCCTCGGGATAATTTCTAGCCCTTACCCTAATCTCCGGTCTCTTCATCTCAAACTCTTCTAAAAAGTGTCCTAATGCACTATAATCATTAGGTGGAGACTCTTCAACTTCTAAACCCAATTCTCGAAATGGAATAGAGTTGTCCTCCCAATGTCGTATACCCGATTTCTGACCCCACGGTTAGAGAAAAAGGGGGTGTCGACAGCATGGCGACTATGCTGGGGATTCTTTAGGCTTTTACCATTGCATGTTGCTTGTGACTTTACTATCTCATTAATTGCTTTATTTACTGTCTTTTATTCGCTACGAAACTGACTTGGCTCTTTATGTCTTTTCTGTAAGCACGAGATTTTTGCCCTATGTGAGAATTACTCCCAAAAATTCAAAATAAAACAATTTTCCTTTGTGTGCAATTTTGAGAATTTTCGTGGTATTTTTGGATAATTATTTGTATTTGTCCGTGCATGTATTTGTTTAAATTAATAAAAAATACAAAAATATGTCGCATTTGCATTTAGGATTTAATTCTACAATTAGGAGCAATTAAGTTTGTTTTACAAGAACAAAAAATCATAAAAATAACGTACGTTGCATTTTTAGCATTTAATGTCCAAATTGTGTGATTTTATCGTAATTGCTATTTAATTGTGTGTTAATTGTTATTAAGAGTTAATTAGCATTTTTATAAATTGATTTAGTTCTATAGGTTAATTTAGGATTTTTAGAATTTTAGTTTTACTTTAAGAAAAATAAAAGAAGAAAAAAAAGCAATGGTAGTAAAAAGAAAATCAGATTGGGACTTTTCTTCAATTTTAAACCACAGGTCCAAACCAAATAACCCCTTATCCAACCCAAACCCCCACTGGGTCAACCCGACCCGATCCGCCCCATAACCCAAAAGAGTTACCCCCTTCTTCCCATTTTTCATTCTTCATTTTCCCTAAACCCTAAAAATATCCCCCCTCTTCTCTCCATCTTCTCCAAACGACCCCAAGCTCCAGCTCCCATGGCTGACCCCAAGCTCCATCTCCAGCTCCCACAGCCACCATCCTCTTCATCGCACAAGCAGCTCACGTCCTCACAACTACCCCTGCTGCGTCGTCATCTTCTCCAAACGACCACTCCAGCTCCTTCGTCGTCCATGGCTGTTCTTCCTCGTCTTCTTCGAACCAACAGCCCAGCCTCCATAACCACCAGCGACGCAGCCAACCAGACGATGCCATGGTTGCTTCTTCTTCTTCTTCTTCTTCTTCGTCGGTCTGCTCAACGCGCACACATACAGCCTCACGTCCAAACGACCTCTCCAGTCGCCGGAAAAACCAGTACGACGCCTCCCTCACGTCCAAACAACCATAGCTGCTTCGTCATTCATCGAACACCAAACGCAGCTGCTTCCTTCTTCAGCCCATCGCACAGCCTCGCAAACACCATTTCCGTCCAGTTTCATCGTCAAACGACCACCCCTGGAAACTCAGCTGCTGTCTCGTCGTTCTTCAGGTTCAATCCGTCGAGATCGTCGTTTGTCGTTCTGAGTTCGTCGAGGTTAAAAGAGAAGGTGAGTTTTCGTTGAGTCGAGATTCGGTACGTCGAGGTTGCTGTCCGAGTTTCTGTTTCGTTGCGGTCATTTCCGGTTAGTTGGTTTAAGTTTCATTTCTGTCCGTATTTTGTTTGATATTCTCGGATCTGAAATCAGTATATGTTTGATTCTTTTCTTGTTCGTTTGTCATTTCTTGATTATTTCTTCAGTTTATTTTTATTCATTTGTTCTTGTTTAGTTTTAATATAGAAGTGTGTTAGTTTAATCACTTGAATCCTTTATCTTGGTTGTAATGTTGTTAGATTTAATTTGAAGTTCAATTGATTATTGAGTTTAGTGATTTGAATCTACTTGTTTGTTATGTTCAATTTGTTAATGTTATTGAATCTGAAAGTATGTTTGTTGTTAAAAATGTTGTTCAGTCAAAATGATTTCAGTTGTTTCTTTATTGTTCATCATATGGTTTGGTTCCCTGAATCCTTAGTCTTTGTTTTGATGATATTTGACATAATCTGAGTTTCTAGCTTAAATTTGTTGATGAAATTTGATTAGGAATTGGTTATAGCTGCTGTATTTTGGTTAATTGATTAGGTGAATTGATTATAGCTGATGGGGGTAGAATAGTAAATTGCAATATTTTCAGGGGTAGAATGGTAATTTCAGTAGTTTCAGGGGCATTTTCGGGATTTTAAGTTTTAAAAAATGATTAATTTGAGAGCTATGTCCACTAAGTACTAATAATATTAAATTAATACATCTTTTAATACATGGTGGGGGACAAGACAAGTGGTAGTGAGAATTAATATATTTGTTTAATATAGTGGGGGACAAAGCATGCGGTAGTGGGGAATGAGGGAATTAAATAAAGAAAAGATATGTGTTAGTGGGAATTAATATTTGTTTAATATAGTGGGGGACAAAACATTAAGTAGTGGGATTCAAAAGGGGGATGGGTAGAAAATGGTGGGAATTAATTTGAGTGCTTCAAGTTTGGCTATAAATAAGGGGGCTGGACACAAGTTAAAAGGGGATTCGAAGACGGATTTTTTAAGAGAGTTTGAGAGAATTTTCTGAACATTAAGAGAGAATTGGAGATTTTTCGGAACAGAAAAAAACATTCTGGAAATCTAAAGAGAGAGTAGTATACACCCCTCTAGATACACAGGATATACAGAGGGAGAATTCATTTTGAAAAAGTGAGGTCTTCTTTACTACTAAAAATTAGAATCAGTTTGTTACCATTTAATTGAGTTTTTTAAGTGGTTTCTTGAGTTGTTATTCCTGGTCTGCATTGGTTTGCATTGATATTGTTTTATTGAGTGTGCTGGAATCGTGTTGGTTTTCAAATCTGTCACTGAGTGTCCCGTTTGCTGGTTGTTGCTGGTTATTGTTGTTGTTGCTGTGTTACATACTACTTTCCTGACCTTCCTCTTCTTGTATTGGCAATACCAGGTACACAACTGATACACTGGTTACTGTAAGCTGAAACATGAAGCATGAATACAAATAAAGAGTTGAAATTTTAATTTGATTTAGTTTTGTTACTGATTGTACTTAGGACATTCTATACACTACTGTTCCGCAGTGTTAAATTTCTGCCATTTCTGTATAACTGGACAATGTTATAGTAATGTAGTCAATATTATCCCGTTGTTTTAGTTTGGTTATTAGGTAGTATAGGTTCAAATGCATGTTAAATAAAACCAGACCAGTAGACTGTTTTAATATCATGGCAATCCAGCTCCAACAATCAATTGCTTGAATTTAGGATTAAAACTAGACCCTTAAGTTACTTCATTCCAATTAATTACTCTTTCTAAAACTTGCATGTAACTTGCTTAGTTAGATACTATCATCTTATATCTCTGTAAGTGCAAAAATTGTGAACATGTGAAGAAATAATTAACTAGGCCCAATATTGGAATAAGACGGCCCAAGTCACGTTTAATACTACATGCGGTGAACCTGGGCCCACGTTGGCCAATGGGCTGTCCATATTGTGTTTACATTCTGATTTAACAAATTGCGTTCGGAACCCGACTATAACAACTCGTAAGCATGTAAATAAATTAGGACATTTTCTCTTTCATTTTTAGAGACAAATTTAATAGAAAATGTATTCACTTTAGGATTGTCCTTTTAAAATAAATGAGATGAGCCTCGCCTAGCAAAACGCACAGATTGCGGGGCCCTCACACATATATGTATTAATTACTTAGAACTCGGGATCGGCCGCTTAGCGAACTTCACGGCCTTTTCCCAAAATAACCATGCTTTAGTCTCTTTAGGCGCGTACTTTAAGTAACATTACCTTCTTAAACCCGGGTGCACATTTATGTGACCCAAATCCAAATCTCAACAAAGTCGAAATGTGTCTCTAACCACGGGTGCATTGATGTGACGTGGTTCGAGATGTGTTTTCACACTGTTGCAATTCTCATTGAAAAATAACAATAATAAAAGCGGTAAAAAGTTTAAATTTGCTCATAGGTTCAATATGAATAAAAAATCAGATAAATAAGCCAGATATGACAGTTGAGCGACCGTGCTAGAACCACGGAACTCGGGAATGCCTAACACCTTCTCCCGGGTTAACAAAATTCCTTATCCGGATTTCTGATTTGCGGACTGTAATACAGAGTCATTCTTTTCCTCGATTCGGGATTAAAACCGGTGACTTGGGACACCATAAATCTCCCAAGTGGCGACTCTGATCCTTAAATAATAAATCCTGTTTCGATTGTCCCTTGATTGGAAAAACTCCCTTCCGTGCCCCTTTGCGGCGGCGCGGGCGAAAAAGGAGGTGTGACAGCTCTGGCGACTCTGCTGGGGACAGAGAAAAACCCAGAACCACTGGTTCAGGGTTAGAAATTCGAGCTTAGAATAATTATTGTATTTGGCTTTATCGTATGATTGAGCTTAAATGTGCAAAATGATGCTTTTTTACCGCTTTGATATTATTTGAACTGTACATATAAATTGTGCTGAAACCTTCTCTTCTCACCTCCGGGGATGTGCTTACTAGTTGAGACTCCCTATTTTGTTAGTGTCATAC
>NW_027438515.1:72500-75229 GCF_000715075.1 Nicotiana tabacum
CATAAAATCATGCCATTGATCTTCACCTTTTTCCTCCTAGGATCAAAATCTTAGTCTGATGAATATTTCTCCTAAGATAACAAAAATAATCTTAGTCTGGTGAATATTTCTCCTAAGATAACAAGGATAGAAATCTTAGTCTGATGAATCTTTCTCCTAAGATAACAAAAATAGACCTAGTCTGATGAATTTTCTCCTAGGATAAACGTCTTAGTCAGATGAATATTCTCCTAGGATCACAATCTTAGTCTGATGAATTTTCTCCTAGGATAAACGTCTTAGTCGGATGAATTTTCTCCTAGGATCACAATCTTAGTCTGATGAATTTTCTCCTAGGATAAACGTCTTAGTCGGATGAATCTTCTCCTAGGATCACAATCTTAGTCTGATGAATTTTCTCCTAGGATAAACGTCTTAGTCGGATGAATTTTCTCCTAGGATCAAAATCTTAGTCTGATGAATTTTCTCCTAGGATAAACGTCTTAGTTTGATGAATCTTCTCCTAGGATCAAAATCTTAGTCTGATGAACTTTCTCCTAGGATCACAATCTTAGTCTGATGAATTTTCTCCTAGGATAAACATCTTAGTCTGACAAATATTCTCCTAGGATAATTTGAAAAAATGGAAGTTTGATTTTGAAAAAAAGGGGAGCCATTTTTTAGTTTTCTTAAGATTATCAATGTTCAGTTTTCCTAAAATCAGGAGCCCACCTGGAGAATGGAGGTGTTGAAATCAGGAGCCCACCTGGAGAATGGAGGTGTTGAAATTTTTAAGAAGTTGTTGAAATCAGGAGCCCGCCTGGAGAATGGAGGTGTTGAAATTTTTAAGAAGTTGTTGAAATCAGGAGCCTGCCTGGAGAATGGAGGTGTTGAAATTTTTAAGAAGTTGTTGAAATCAGGAGCCTGCCTGGAGAATGGAGGTGTTGAAATTTTTAAGAAGTTGTTGAAGTCAGGAGCCCTCCTGGAGAATGGAGGTGTTGAAATTTTTACGAAGTTGTTGAAATCAGGAGTCCGCTTGGAGAATGGAGGTGTTGAAATTTTTAAGAACTTGTTGAAATCAGGAGTCTGCCTGGAGAATGGAGGTGTTGAAATTTTTAAGAAGTTGTTGAAATCAGGAGCCCGCCTGGAGAATGGAGGTGTTAAAATTTAAGAAAGTTGTTGAAATCTCGCCCGCCTGAAGAAAGGAATGACGATTTATTTTTCGAAGTTGTTGTTGAGGTCAGGAGCCACCCCTGAAGAACGGAATGGTGATTTATTTTTCGAAGTTGTTGTTGAGGTCAGGAGCCCCCCTGAAGAACGGAATGACGCTTTATTTTCGAAGTTGTTGTTGAGGTTAGGAGCCCCGCCTGAAGAACGGAATGGCGATTTATTTTTCAAATTTGTTGTCGAGGCCAGGAGCCCACCCGAAGAGCGGAATGGCGATTTATTTTTCGAAGTTGTTGTTGAGGTCAGGAGCGCCCCCTGAAGAATAGAATGGCGATTTATTTTTCGAAGTTGTTGTTGAGGTCAGGAGCCCCCCTGAAGAACAGAATGACGATTTATTTTCGAAGTTTGTTGTTGAGGTCAGGAGCCCCCCCCTGAAGAACAGAATGGCACTTCATTTTCGAAGTTGTTGTTGAGGTCAGGAGCCCCGCCTGAAGAACGGAATGATGATTTATTTTCGAAGTTGTTGTTGAGGTCAGGAGCCCCGCCTGAAGAGCGGAATGGCGATTTATTTTTCAAAGTTGTTATTAAGGTTAGGAGCCCCGCCTGAAGAGCGGAATGGCGATTTATTTTTCAAAGTTGTTATTAAGGTCAGGAGCCCCCCCTGAAGAATAGAATGTCGATTTATTTTTCGAAGTTGTTGTTGAGGTCAGGAGCCCCGTCTGAAGAACGGAATGACGATTTATTTTCAAAGTTGTTGGTTGAGGTTGGGAGCCCGCCCATATAACAGAGGAATACATTTCAGTCTTTACATTTTAAGTCTGGAAGTTGGGAGCTCGCCCATATAACAGAGGAATACATTTCAGTTTGTTAAATTTCAAGTTTTGAAGTTGGGAGCCCGCCCATATAACAGAGGAATACATTTCAGTTTGTTAAATTTCAAGTTTTGAAGTTGGGAGCCCGCCCATATAACAGAGGAATATATTTCAGTCTTTACATTTCAAGTCTGGAAGTTGGGAGCCCGCCCATATAACAGAGGAATACATTTCAGTCGTTAAAATTCAAGTCTGGAAGTTGGGAGCCCGCCCATATAACAGAGGAATACATTTCAGTCGTTACATCTCAAGTTTTGAAGTTGGGAGCCCGCCCATATAACAGAGGAATACATTGGTGTTGAAGTCAGTAAAGCAGAGGAATACAACCGAAATCCCCATCGGGAAACAACAAGAATCCCCAGCAGAGGAAGGAAGTTCAAGATTCGATAGGAAAATAACGCAAAGCTCACGAGAAGGAAGTAAGCAGTTCGAGATCGGCAGTCAAGGGAGAATACAAGACAAATCAGAAGTAAAGAAATACCCGAGAAGTCACCAAGACATCAAAGCAACAAGAGACACAAGAGCACGACTGAAGATCTAGATAAGATTTTGTAATTTATAGACTATAGTTTAGTCTAGCTTCTTGTTTTCTTTCAGCATGGTGTAATAAGGAGGTCGACAAGCAGTAATAACAGCATGCAACAACAGTAACATTGCAGTCCCATGGTAGTCCCAGCTACCAAAACTTCCCGAACTACATTAACCTGATTC
>NW_027438516.1:0-75031 GCF_000715075.1 Nicotiana tabacum
CGTGCCTAGTATCCCCACACTTAGAGCAACCTCTCCGCTGACTTGGCTGTGGAAGCTGTCCTAAACGGGTACTCCGAGAACCATGGATATCTATAGCACCACGTCAAACCTAAAGTGCAGATTGAACTGGCTGATCCACAAAACCTCTACCATGATGCGTCCTGCCTCCAAAATAGGGATCAGTAGATCCTCCCGGTCCACAAGATCTCTTAGACTCCATGTCCTCCCTCTATTGGCCCCGCATACCCTCAAACCTTCGAGTAATCTCCACAACCTACTGAAATTGAGTATCTGTCTCCACCTACCGAGTCATGCTAAATCTAATACCATAACTGAGTCCTTCATTGAATCTACAAAATCGATCTCTAACTGTAGCAACCAAAGTAGGTGCATATTGGGACAACTCACTGAATCTGAGGGAATATTCTGACACTGACATACTCCCCTCACGCAGCTGCTCAAACACTGTGTGCCATGCATCCCGAAGGGTCTGGGAACAGACTCTCTAAAAACCATCTCTAGAAATTGAGCCCAAGAGAGTGGGGCTGCATCAGCTGGACTACCCTCCTCGTAATCCTGCCACCACCTAAATGCTACTCCTAAAAGCTAAAATGTAGTAAAGTCGACTTCGCTTGTCACGCCCCGAACCTAGGAGCGAGACAAGCACCCGGTGCCTCACCTAACCTGGCGTACCAAATTGCGACTAAGGGACTCTGAACACATAATGTCATACTTTGGCCATGGGGCCACCTTGCAAGACAATTTGCGAAGCAAAATATAAAACTGAAAGGAAACTAGCGCTAACTAAACATCAATATAAAGCTAGGCTGAAAAGGCCGTCATAGCTACTACAGCTGACAAACCACCAAATTATACATACCAGGCCTACAAACCCAACATACTGCACTAACCAACAGGATATGTCTACAAGCCTCTACTGATAGATATATTGTGATCGGAACAGGGCCCCGACCTACCCATATTATATATATAAATATATACATAAGATGCACACAAAAACCTAGACCCGATAACTCTGAAGGTTGTGGAGCTTACCGATCAGGCTAAACTCTAGAAACACCTACTGAGGAGGTCTACTCGTCTGTCTATCTGAACCTGCATGCATGAAATGCAGCGTCCCCGGAAAAGGGACGTCAGTACGAAATAATGTACCGAGTATGTAAGGCAATAACATAACTGAAAATCGAAACTGAACTGATAATATAATAACTAGAAGTAACTGGGAGTCAAAGATGATCTGGAGATATACTTACCTGCTGATACTGACTCAACTCCTTCAATATAGTAAGTAAAATAATTGTACGGCCTTATAAGGCTCGGTATATGTAACTGCTCTGCCATAGTAGCCCCTCTCATAGGCGCTCGGCCATACTAGGCTATGTATCTCGACCATGCTGGGTTCGCTCATAGGCGCTCGGCCACAGTAGGCTCGGTATATAACTTTCCATCTGATCAGAGGTTGCCCAATAGGGGCCTGCCCATCTATTATAGCTCGATGGTAATGAAAATACTGTAATACTGTATATATAGGCTTGCTTCTCTCTTGACTGGAAGAAGACAATACTAAAATTGAATATAGAGTCTCGATAAGGAATAATATTGTAACTTATGAGACTAGAATAGTGTGAATAAATTCATGAATATGAACTTCTCTTTTTGTCTCATTACTAACACATGTAGCTACGAGATCATGCCAAAAATGAAGGAAGGCTTAGCCTTAACATACCTTGTCATAAGCTTTCCAATCACCAAGTTGAACTCACCTCTTCGCACCTTAATCTACAAGAATGATAATAATACTATCGTTAAGTTACGAAAGGTACAACTATCGCACAACGAACGACAAACTTATTTTGTATTTAAACGGGCAGCATCTCCCCTATAATCCTTACTTCCTCCAAATTCAAGATAACACCAACAATACAAGAACAGAACAATAACAACATATATACATCATTTTCCAGCCCTATATACATCATCAAATACTACAAAACAGCCCAACACACCCCAATCTCTTCGTACACAAAACGACCACCGTAGTAGTGTCAAACGACCCGAAAATGTTATGAAGAACGACCAGCCAACCACCCTACATTTATATGGTGTTTATAAACCCCCTTCCTCCTCCAAAACTCTACAAAACAGTAGTAAAACACGCAGCCTAACAGCAACACAAAACAGTCCACAAAACAGTCCGCTACAAGTGAATAACTCGAACTCACGGCTTCCGATCACAGTCCCGTGAGTTCTTACAAGTATAGAACGACTTACCATGAATTTACAGACAAAAAATTGGATGAAAGAGAGCAGTAAACTAACCTTATTTGTTGGATAACCCAGCTCTTATCTTGGTTCTTCAAACTCTAGGTTTTACCTCCAATTGGAACTTGAAAGGGAGAGAAAATCAATTAGGGTTTGTGGGAAATTTTTGGGAGGATTCTTTGCAGAGCTTATGTCTGGTTATTATGCTCTATTTTAAGTCTAATATATGAAGAAAATAGACCCTTAAAAGGCCTCTTTGGACGACCCGAAATGGCCCATTTTTTTGGGCTCTCATTTAAGCAAGTAGGTGACACACCTACTTGTCACCTAGCAGCTTGCGCAGTATCGCACAAATGCCCATATCTTTCTACTCTAATGTCGATTGACAAACGGTTTAATGCGTTGGAAAATAGACTCATAGATCTTTAATTTGATAGGTGGAACACCCCATAACTCTAAGTATATTGGGAGAAAATCGCAGTTACATTTGACCTAAAGTTTCAGTAAAACTTATGAATGTAACTTGTGATGACTTTCATCGACTTTTGTTCCACAACTTGCTTGACTTCAAAACATAACACACGGATGTCATACGACTAATATAAATCATAATATAATCTCCTTATCATGTAAAGCACCCTAGTCTCACCCCAAAGGTATATGTTATAACATTCCCAACTTGTCGACTTTCGACGAAACATTATTTTCTTCAATTGCTTTAGCTTCTGAACCGTCCAACCCTCTTTGTACTTGTTGTTCATGATCTTCAATATTTGTAACCTCAGAGGTAACATGATTAAATTACTTTATATACTTTTAAATATTATCTCATTTTTGGTCCTACATTAGTTTGCTTACGATGAATTTTTACGTACGAAAATATAGGGTGTAACATCGCTCATCTCCACAACACCCATGGTGTGCAGAATACGATGGAACTTGTCTAGAAAACCATGTACATCCCCAGTAAGTGCACCATCATAATTAAAAGGGTGATACTTCTTGAACATATCAAGTCTTAGTTGCTCCTCCTCAGATGCCTCTAGCCTGAGCTCATGCTAAACATAATTAACAAGTTGTGCTAGCATAACTCTCGGAACCTGATCAAAACGGACTCGCTACTCTGAAGTGCAGGCGGCAGGGGTATGATGATAGCATCCTAGGAAGCTCAACTCTATTCAAGGACAAGAATAAAGCTTAGGAATCTCAAAAAGGGCCATTAACAAGATGTCAAGCTAAAGGGTTGCAAAACATGGTCATTAGACTCCAAGTGCAAATAAAGAAGTTGTTAATTGGGAGAAAGAGCTCAAGGATAAAGGATATGAATTGGCTATGTGTTACAATTGTTTTATGGCTCACATTTATGTCCAAGAAGAGGAGTATTTGATCCCAAGATATATCCTTTGAAGAAGGTCCTAATCAGCCCACTTTTGGACAATTTTGGCACCTAAAATGTGTCCAAACTTGCAGCCCAATAAGTCCTACATGAAATCGCATTTTTATAACATAGAAAGGACTTACTTTATGTCAAAGAATGGCACAATAGTCGTGGTAGAAGTTGAATGCATGTTGGTGCGAAGTTGTTTGCAGATTTCCTTCAAGCTTTTCAAGATTTCCAAGACCATGATTGGCTTTGGACTTTAAATATCATATCCTATGCTAGTTGGACATTTTTTCCAAAGTAGTTAGGACTTTATTTCTTTTTCAAAGATTTCTAAGATTTCCAAGATTTGTTTTTGACTTTCAACATCATATCCTAAGGTAGTTGGACATTTTTTCAAAGTAGTTAGAACTTTTTGTCCAAAGTAGTTAGGATTTTCTTTCTTTATTTTTTTGGTAGAATTAAGTGACTCCCTCTCTATATAAAGGGGTTTATTATTTGTTTTTAGGAAGATCATGATAGAAACTATCAATTAAAATTGTGAGATTTTTTTTGTACTTTTGTGTGTGCCTACTCTTGGATTTATTCTTCAACCATCAAGAATCAACTTAAGGTGGTAAGATTAAACCCTTTTCAAAATCCTAGATCACTTCTAGGTATTCAAGAAAGGTGATAGGTTTAGGCTTATTATTGTTCTTGTTATTATAAAGGGTCATGTTTCACAATCTCTCTCTTGTTTTTAATTCTCTACCAAAGGCAATTAGTTCTTCGTTTGCTAATTGTTTTTTCTAGGAATCAACTTCAAGAATAACCTTCTTCAATTCAAGAAACTCTTCTTGAATTCAATCTATTTGTTAATTCCATTTTTTTCGTTTCTTTATTTTCTTTTAGCTTCCGCACGTTTTTCTCGTTTTTCTTTAGTTACTCTTGGACCCCTATCGTATTGTTTTTAAGTGGTATCAGAGCATAGGCTAATCAAAATTTCTATCTTGATAATCTTGGAAGGTTCTTGTATAAAATATTAATGAAAATCAGCCCAAAATAAGTGTTATTGCTCATTTTTATTTTCATAATTCAAGTATTATTTGGTTTCCAAGTCAAGAAAGGAAACAAGAAGAGGGGATCCTATTTCTTGAAGATTAAGGTAACTTCTTTCCTTATTCTAGTGGGTTTTGGATTTCTTAAATTCTTTCATATTTTCTTCTACTAACCAATTCCTATTCTTCCTAGGTTTTGTCCTTCACTTTTCTTTTCTTTTTCTAACTCCACATTCTTAGCACTAAGGTTGTGACTAGTAAGTTTTATTAATAAATATAAAGATTAACGACCAAGAGTTGCTTTGAGTGTAAAAAGGCAAGATAAGTAAACATTACAAGGAAAAGCCAAATTTGAGACATATTTCTTCTAATCTATTTCAAGATGTCTCAAACAGGTAGTTACAATGGAAGGAAGAGAGCTATGACTCAATAACTTAAAAAGTCAAACTTACAGTATACCGAATTGAAGGAAGACAATGGTAAAGTTATTTTTCAAACAAGAGCCCTTAGAATTGACAAAGCATTTGGCTATAACTTAATTGGCACTTATATGGTTGAGAAATTAAACTTGCCTTGTGTTGAGCTTATTGAAGCCTACATGTTGAAAAGAGTAAAGGTGGATCAAAGAGTGTTATTGCCATTCTCTATTGGAAGGTATGAGGATGTGATTTGGTGTGATGTCATTCCAAGGAATAGTTTTCATATCTTGTTGGGAAGGCCATGGTATGTCTATAAAAGTTCATCATATAGTATGAAAAAAAAGATACTCTTTTGAGGTTAATGGGAAGACACTCATTCTTGGACCTTTGACACCCTCGCAAATTTGTGAAGATGAAAAGATTGTTAAAGAGAATGTGGAAAAATATGAGAGAAAAAAGAATGAGAGGAGTAAGGGAGTGCATGTTGACATTCCAAGAGAGGAAAAAGGAGAGATTTCCTTGAGTGAAAAGAGTGGGATGTCAAGTGAGGTAAAGAGTGATCTTGAGAAAAATGAAAAGAGATAAGGCAATGAGTTAAAAAATGTATATGAGGTAGAGAGAGAAAAACAAGAGGGATTGAGTGAATAAAGAGAAAAATTCTTTAGTGAGAGAAAAGAAGTTAAGGGTGAAGAAAATGTTAGTCTTATGATAAAAGCCAAAGAGAGTGTAAGCAAGAAAAAAGTTTCTTTACTTCCTAACCCATTAACTCTTTCTTTTTTAAGTTCTTGTGATTTTATGCAGCCACGTGTTGAAATACCTTTTGAAAGGGGCGGTGAGGTTCAAAAGATTGTGGCAAAAGATCCAATTGGATTCCAACATGAATTTGGCGATATCTATTCTTGTTTGATGGTGGAAGATAAAAGCTTGGTTAAATTCTTTGTTATTGAACCTTTTGACAATTTTGATTCTTATATACAGGTTTATGACATGGAGTTACCTAAAAGCTTTGCAAAGTTGGAGCCATTTCATAAAAAAATACAAGGTGGTGATGTTCAATTTGTAAATAAGTTCAAGTACGATATGTATAATTCATTTATTTGCGTTCTTGGCCTGTCTAGAACACCCAAGGTATTTTTGGAGGTAATGAATTATAATATTATTTCTTATGTTGAAGACTTTATAATTTTTCTGGATGATGATATTTTGATGCACATCAAGTCATTATTTGTAATATCTAAGTTAAAGTACAAGATTAATTTGCTTCCTTTTTAAATTGTGTATGATATAGATGATTATGTATTCCAACTTGGTAGAAAGAGGCATGAATATTATGAGAAGAGACTTGTGAATGAGTTAAACATTTCTTCTTCTCTTATTGAAGTGGCTAATGAGTTTTCACGTAATAAATTGCTAGAATGTGATTTTTGTTATGGGATGGGGAGTCATTCTTTAAGTCATGTTCATTGTGAGCTTGTCTAAGTGTTTGCTACTAGTAAACAGGATATGAATGATTGTTGTGACGTTTGCGATCAAATACTCTTTCAGGTAGAGGAATCCATGAGATTTGTAATTGTAGATAGTTGGCTATATCATAATGGTGTATTCAATGATATATGTATTATAGATACTTATATTAAATGAATGTGTGGTCGATCTTTTATAATTTCTTTGTCGTGTATGCCTATGGACTACCTTATCGACAAGATCGAATTGCAAATTCCATTGCATAGTGCATCTAAGAGAGGTTTTTATTGTATTAATCTAGGTAGGCATAAATGTTATTGTGATGAAGATGTCCATATTATTTATAAGGGAGTATTTACACCTATTAGGATTAATTGGGTTAAATGGACACATGGTCACTATCTTATTTTATTCCCACTATTGTTTCGTATTAGTGGATTCCATTTACTAGTGCGTGTTATTTTTTCTTGCAAGGTCGAAATTCGAGGACGAATATTCTTCAAGAAGAGGGGAATTATAGAATCCTAGGATGATTAACTCTATTCTAGGACAAAGATAAAGCTTACGAATTTCAAAGAGGGCCCTTGAAAAGATGTCAAGCTAAAGAGTTTCAAAACAAGGTCATTAGACTTCAAGTGCAAATAAAGAAGTTGTTAATTGGGAGAAAGAGCTCAAGGATAAAGGATATGTATTGGCTAGGTGTTATAATTGTTTAATTTCGAAAGTTATGTCCAAGAATAGGAGTATTGGATCCCAAGAGACATCCTTTGAAGAAGATCATAATCAGCCAACTTTTGGACCATTTTGGCACCTAAAATATGTCCAACTTTGCAGTCCAATAAGTCCTACATGAATTCACGTTTTCATATAATAAAAGCGACTTACATGATGTCAGAGAAGGGTACAATAGTCGTGCTAGATGACGAGTAAAAGTTGGTGCCAAGTTACTTGCAAATTTCCTTCAAGATTTCAAAGTCCGAGATTGGTTTTGGACTTTAAAGATCATATCCTATGGTAGTTGAACATTTTGTCCAAAGTAGTTAGGACTTTACTTCTTTTTCAAATATTTCTAAGATTTCGAAGATTCGTTTTGGACTTTCAATATCATATCCTAAGGTAGTTAGACATTTTGTCCAAGGTAGTTAGGACCTTTTGTCCAAAGTAGTTAGGATTTTGCTTTCTTTATTTGTTTTGTAGAATTAAGTGACTCCCTCTGTATATAAAGGGGTATATTCTTTGTTTTTAGGAAGATCATAATAGACAATATCTAGGATATGAATTGACTAGGTATTGCAATTGTTTTATGGCCCAAGTTTATGTACAAGAAGAGGAGTATTGGATCCCAGGAGACATCCTTTGAAAAAGGTCCTAATCAACCCACTTATGGACAATGTTGGCACCTAAAATGTGTCAAAGCTTGCAGCCCAATATGTCCTACATGAAGTTACATTTTTATAGCATAAAAATTACTTACTTGATGTCAAAGAAGGTTATAATAGTCGTGGTAGAAGTTTAGTGAAAGTTGGTACCAAGTTGCTTGCAAATTTCCTTCAAGATTTTCAAGATTTCCAATTCCAAGATTGGTTTTGGACATTCAAGATCATATCCTATGGTAGTTGGACATTTTGTCCAAAGTAGTTAGGACTTTATTTCTTTTTCAAAGATTTCTAAGATTTCCAAGATTGGTTTTGGACTTTCAATATCATATCCTAAGGTAGTTGGACATTTTTTCCAAAGTAGTTAGGACTTTTTGTCCAAAGTAGTTAGGACTTTTTGTCCAAAGTAGTTAGGATTTTCTTTCTTTATTTTTTTGGGAGAATTAAGTGACTATGTCTCTATATAAAAAGGTTTATTATTTGTTTGTTGGAAGATCATGATAGATAATATCAACAAAAATTGTGAGATTTTTCTTGTACTCTTGTGTGTGTCTACTCTTGGATTTATTGTTCAACCATCAATAATCAACTTAAGGTGGTAAGATTAAACCCTTTTTGAAATCTTAGATCACTTCTACTTATTCAAGAAAGGTGATAAGTTTAAGCTTATTGTTGTTCTTGTTATTATAAAGGGTCGTGTTTCACAATCTCTCTCTTGTTTTTAATTCTCTACCAAAGGCGATTAGTTCTTCGTTAGCTAATTGTTGTTGCTAGGAGTCAACTTCAGGAATAAACTTCTTGAATTCAAGAAACTCTTCTTGAATTCAATCTATTTTTAATTTCCATTTTTTTCATTTCTTTATTTTCTTTTAGCTTCGGCACATTTTTCTTGTTTTTATTTAGTAACTCTTGGATCCCTGTCATATTGTTTTAAAGTGGTATCAGAGCATAGGCTAATCAAGATTTCTGTCTTAATAATCTTGGAAGGTTCTTGCATAAAAAATAAAAGAAAATTAGACCAAAAAAATAAGAAGTGTTATTGCTCATTTTTATTTTAAGAATTCAAGTATTATTTGGTTTCTAAGTCAAGAAAGGAAACAAGAAGAGGGGATCCTAGTTCTTGAATATCAAGGTAACTTCTTTCCTTATGCTAGTGGGTTTTGGATTTCTTAAATTCTTTTAATTTTTCTTCTACTAACCAATTCCTATTCTTCCTAAGTTTTGTCCTTCACATTTCTTTTCTTTTTCTAATTCCACATTCTTATCACTAAGGTTGTGACTAGTACGGTTTATTAATAAATCTAAAGATTAACGACCAAGAGTTACTTTAGTGGAAAAGGGCACGATAAGTGAACATTAGAAGGAAGAGCCAAATTTGAGACATATTTCTTCTAATTTATGTCAAGATGTCTCAAACAAACAGTTACAGTGGAAGGAGGAGAGTTATGACTCAACAACTTGAAACGTCAAAATTACAGTATACCGAATGGAAGGAAGACAATGGTAAAGTTATTTGCTAAAGTGATGTCTGTGATTCATGCCCTTAGAATTGACAAAGCATTTGGCTATAACTTACTTAACACTTATATGGTTGAGAAATTGAACTTGCCTTGTGTTGAGCTTATTGAACCCTACATGTTGAAAGGAGTAAAGGTGGATAAAAAAGTGTTATTGCCATTCTCTATTGGAAGGTATGAGGATGTGATTTGGTATGATGTCATTCCCAGGAATAGTTTTCATATTTTGTTGGGAAGGCCATGGTATATCTATAAAAGTGCTTCATATAGTATGGAAAAAATAGATACTCTTTTAAGGTTAATGGGAAGAAACTCATTCTTGGGCCTTTGACTTCCTCAAAAAATTTTGAAGATGAAAAGATTGTTAACGAGAATGTGGAAAAATATGAGAGAGAAAAGAATGAGAGGAGTGAGGAAGTGCATGTTGACATTCCAAGAGAGGAAAAAGGAGAGGTTGACTTGAGTGAAAAGAGTGGGATGTCAAGTGAGGTAAAGGGTGAAAATAGATGTAGGGAGATTGTTGAGCTAAAATAGTAAAGAAGGGGTTATGGGATGAGGGAATTCTCCATAAAAGGACGTTGAAACCTTAATGTACACCTAGTGCTTGATAAAATGCTCAAATGAGCTAAAACCATGATCATCTTTCTAATTCAATTTGTTACTTTTCTAAAATAGATTGAAGTTGCTAAGATTTCCGGAACATTTTAGAGTTAAGGAAGCTCAAGTGAGGTATGTTAGCTAAACTCTTCTCTTAAAAATTGAACCCCACAATATCCATGTAAATCCCGAGTTGCTCATTGTGAATCGATTACCCGAATAAGCTGGTGTCAACAGACATCCGTGATCAATATGTAATTCAAATGCTTTTGTTATGTTGTACTACTATTTGAGAATGTGTTCAAAGTATAGGTTGCATATCTAAATGCTTGACTTCAAGTTGTGTTTCAAATGAAAGCTAATGAAAGATTGTGTGTGAAATTGTGATGTGCCTAAGACTCCTATTTGGTCAAAGGTATCCTTAAATGTCTTGAATATAAATGCCTTATTGTTGGAAAGTCCATGATGATGGTTGAAAGTAAAAAGGTGTGCATGAAATACGAATCACGTAATGCGAAATGTGTAATATGAAACATGGCCAATATACCAAGAGAAATAATACAATTGTGACCATTAGTGCCAATGAAATAAAGAGATGTGCAATAAATATGAGATGAGATGATTGATAGAAAAGGGTGATATCTCACATGAGACGCCCTAGCCGACCGGGTTGTGATCGGATGCCATGCCGCACACATGGTGGTGACTGTGTTAGAAATTGTAATTGCAATTGTGATTTGGTTGATGTCTCGCCTGAGACGGCCTAGGATCAGATCGTGATCGGACGCCATGCCACACACATGGTGGTGACTGTGTTGGAAATTGTAATCAAAATTGTGAATAGTGGTATACTAGTAACAAAGATTTCTAACATAAAATTTGGAAATTTATTTAAAAACTTATACTATCTCTAATTTGATATTTGGTATGTTTGAGGCTTTAACTGATATTATGACTGTCCTTACTTGCATTATTTCTCGTTTCTTTGAGAGAGTGTTTAGTCGTATATACTATTACTATTTGACAGTACTAACGTCCCTTTTGCTGGGGGCGCTGCATCTTTAATGGATGCAGGTGGTTCCATAGAAGGGGGTACTGATCTGCGATAGCACTATACTCTTTTCCCAGCTGATTTGTGAGCCTCCACTTCACTCGGGGTCATGTATCTTTTGTTTATTTTATCACCATCTTTTGAGCTATAGCCGGAGCCTTGTTGCCGGCACTATCATTGTACTCTTTTTTATCTAATAGAGGCTACGTAAACATAGCATGAGTGGTATGTTGGAGTGGGGAAAGTCAAACTAGTAATGTTATAATTGGATCACACGTTCCACCATACAACCTCGCCTTATTTTTTTGCGGACGCGGCCCGACACTCGCGTTCACGATGAACAAACACCCCGAGGATTCGTGAATGCATCGTTCTCTTCACAAATGCGAAGTGAAAAAACCCATGTGCTAGCAAATACTGTACTTGATCGCGACCCATTCTTCGTGATCGCGAAGAAGGATACTTGAAGCATCGAAATCAAAAGTTCCAACACATAAAAGTCTGAAACCTATTCGAAACACATCCGAAGCCCTTGGGACCTCAACGAATTACACTAACAAATCCTAAATCACAATACAAACTTACTTGAAGCCTCAAATCACGTCAAACAACAAAACCACAAATCGTATCCCAATTCAAGCCTAATTAACTAATGAACATTTACAAATTCAAAACTAACGGCGAACATGCCTAAACACCTCATAATGACCTCAAATTTTGCATGCAAGTCCCAAATGTCATAATGGACCTATGCCACTTCTCGAAATCACAATCCGAGCCAAATATCAAAAAAGTCAACCCTCGGTCAAACCTATCAACCTTCTAAACCTTCATCTTTCTAACTTTCGCCAATTCAAGTCAAAACAACCTACGGGCCTCCACATTCACATCCGGATATATTCTTAAATCTAAAATCACTATAGGAAGCTATCGGAACCATCAAAACAGTATTCCGGGGTCGTTAATATAAAAGTCAATCTCCGGTCAACTCTTTCAAATTAAGCTTCCAACTTTGGGACTAAATGTCCCAATTCACTCTGAAACTCACCCGGAACCAAACCAACCACCCCGACAAGTCACGTAACCACAAATGAAAAAAAAGAAAACAAATAGGGGAACGTGGCTACAATACTCAAAATGACTAATCAGGTCATTACAAGAACTTTAGAGATCACCTCATCCGGAAGTACCTGGATCTGCACACGAAGTGCAGAGTGTAGTTTGAGTACAACCAACCCCATGCAATAAGTAACAAAACTAACCTTGATCTGAAAGTAGTGACGAGCTAAGAAGAAACATTCACATACCGATATTAATAACTAATAACAACTCATGATAAAAAGAAAAATCAGTGTATGCATGTAGGTCAATAATATCAGGAATTTAGGCATACTTTCCATATATAACCGTTAAAGCCCAACACGGATAATAAATTTAATTTACCAGCTAGCATGAGGAAAGTACATGTCAAATATACATGTCAACTCAACAATATCACTATGGACCCATCAAGAATAATCACACATAGCATTGTATGGGTGCTGGCATTACTGCCCATCATCAAGCACGTATATAAAACAATATGCCTGCGCCCACTGTTGGCATGTCAGACTCAGGAGAGGCGGATCCTCCCCAAGTGCTAATTATAATCATATAGCCCAAATAATAGGGCTTAGTGCACGTGTCACCCCAAAACAAAAAACACTTAGCCTAATGTGAGCATGGCGTATGCGTCACCTCAAAATCAATACCAAATCGGCTCTATGGCCCAAGCTCAGTCATTATCTAATCAAGTCTCAGATAATCACATCTCACAAAACTCAGTTAAACAAAGTTATAGATATGAGGCACCAACAACATGTGAAGAATCAAATAAGAAAGTACTGAGATAAAGATATCATACACAGACATAGCATCGTGACTGAGATTATGAGTGCAATTTAGGCAAATAGATCATAAACAACAAGAATAAGCACTATCATATTTCAAACAAATAGCACATAGCCTAGACGTGGTTTTTAACATGAATCATAGCTCAAAAACCTTACAAGTCGAGAAGACACGGATATAACAAGGCACGATAGCAAAACAAATCTCATAATAGTCTAAAACCACCCCTAATCATGAACAGTTCAGTGCACGCACCCATTTCTGTCACCTAGAATGTGCGTCACCTCAATATGTCTCATGTAACATAGTTCCTAGGGTTAATTACCCTCAAATATAAGATTAGATATGTTACTTACCTCAAAACACGAGAGTCAAT
This sequence comes from Nicotiana tabacum, assembly GCF_000715075.1. Classification (NCBI taxonomy): domain Eukaryota; kingdom Viridiplantae; phylum Streptophyta; class Magnoliopsida; order Solanales; family Solanaceae; genus Nicotiana; species Nicotiana tabacum. The sequence goes on from NW_027438516.1 coordinate 13,392, forward strand.
ACTCCAAAAATCCCTTCCCACACGAATCAGCCTTCGAACAATTCGAATCTAGTCACAAACAACTTAATATCATCAAATAATATTCTAGAAAACAACTTCAAGCAATAAAGCTTCGAATTTTATCAAAATCAAAAAGTCAACCCGAAAGGTCAACCCCGAGATCGTACCTTGGAATCCAATCAAACTCACAAACTATGAACACCCTTTCACTTGGAAGTTCAACCATATCAATTTCATCCAATTCCGACCTGAAATGACCTTCAAATCCTAAATTTTAACTTTAGGAAATGTTTTGCCAAAATCCTCAATTTCTTCACTTTAATTAACCAATTAAATGCTAAAAACAATGATAGAACCATGGAATATAAACAAATTTGAGTAAAAAGTACTTACCCTAAACCAAATCGTGATAAAATCCCCTCCCAAAGTGCCAAAAACTGATCTCTCTAACTCAAAATTTGGTATAGTTACCAAACACTTGTAATAGAGATGTTAAATAGTCTGCCAAGACATACCCTTTGTGATCACGAACATATCTTTGCGATTGCACAGAAAAAACTTCCTGGTCGTCCAAAAGACTTTACGCGAACGCGAGCCCATGGTTGCAAACACAAAGCACAACACACTCTTGGACTACACGAACAGGGAAATAACATTGCGGTCGCGAAGGCTTACTGCCTGACACCTAAGCTGAAATCACCCTTCTACGCGAATGTGACCATCCACTCGTGATCATGATGACCACTCCCATCCAACTCTTTTCAAATGCGTCACCACTGCGCGAACTCGAAGTACATTTTGTCTGCCATCCAGAACACTCTACGTGTTTGCAACTTACTCCTCGTGATCGCTGTAATGACTCGGGCTATCGTTTTAAGTATTTTTGCTCTAATCCCCTATTTAATTTCTCCTCTATGTTGTACTATGGTTATGTGACTTTCTAGGGGTGTTTGGTTTATGTTCGGGTGAGTTTCAGAGTGAAATGGGACACTTAGTCCCAAAGTTGGAAGTTTAAGTTGAAGGAGTTGATCGTAGTTTTAATTTTGTTTAGACGACTCATGAATGGAGTTTTGATTGTTCCAATAGCTCCAAATGGTGATTTTGAACTTAGTAGCATGTCCGGATAGTGATTTGGAGGTCTGTATGTCGTTTCATCTTAAATTGGCAAAAGTTAGAAAGTTGAAGGTTTAGAATGTTGAGAAGTTTGACTGTGAGTTGACTTTATAAATATCAGGGTCGGATTCCAATAATGGAAATTGGAATAGGTCGGCCATGTCATTTATAAATTGTGTGCAAAATTTGAGGACAATTGGAGTTGTTTTGGTATGGATCGACATTAGTTTTGGAAGTCGGATGTTCATAGTTTCAATAGGCTTGAATTAAGCTACGATTCGTAAAATTGATGTTGTTTGATGTGATTTTTGGCCTCTGGTAGTGTAAGGCCCCGTTAAAATTTCCTAATGATTTAAGATTATAAGGTGCGCCAACAGTATTTGGGAATAACGTGTTCGAGTATCAAAGGAGACCTATAGGATAGAACCACATCATTTTGAAATGAAAATATGTGTTTAAGGTGTGTTGGAACATACTATGGAGTTTTGTGAATGGCAAGAATTTGTGTGGAACAAGTTGGATACATTACGTGGAAAGGATGTCTCAATTCGCACAACATCCTACTTCAAATGCAAGTTGCTACAAAAATATAATGACTTAGGCGGTGATCTACCTATCAAATTAAAGCTCTTTGAGTCTAGTTTCCAACGCATCAAACTGTTTGTCATTTGGATATGTATACAGAAAGTTATGGCCATTGAACTGGACCTATGTCATATGCACGGCCAGATGCGCGGCCGCACATATTTGGGAGTTTCTGCCCTATGTGCGCGGCCACTTGCCCAGGTGTGCAGCCGCGCACGTAGGAGCCCATTAAATAACCCCATGGCCGGGTAGAGAGAGGGGATAAGTTAGTTTTGAGCTAAAACCTGATATTTTGAGAGTGGGAGAGTGCCCTAGAGTGGGAGAGTGATCTTCAACAAATTGTCCTTCAATTCTTGCTCAAATATCTGAAGATTAACAAGGAAAACTCACTAGCTTTTCATCCTAGAGGTAAAATTTTACACCCTAGCACTAAATTTCGAAATTTATTTAAAAATGGGTAATTTGCAAGACAATTCTTGGGTATGTGAGTTGTTTATTTTGCATGCATGTGTTATAAAAGGGTGTAGGAAGATTATGAGCTAAAATTGGTAAAGAATGGGTTGTAGGATGATGGAATCCTCCATAAAAGAACCTTGAAACCTTAATGCATACCTAGTGTTTGATAAAATGCTCAAATGAGCTAGAACCATGATCATCTTCCTAATTTTTGTTCAACTTGTTATATTTCTAAAACCGATTGAAGTTGATAAGAATTCCGGAACATTTTAGTGTTCAAAGAAGCTCAATTGAGGTATATTGGATAAACTCTTCTCTTAGAATTGAATCCCACGGTGTTCGTGTAATTTGTGTAAGTCCCGAATTGATCATTATGAAATTAGCCATTCCGAATATGCTTGTGTTGAAAGATATATGTTCAATATGAATTCCAAATTCTTTTATCATGTTATCTTATCATTTGAGGATGTGTTCAAAGCATGGGATGTGTGTTGAAAATGTTAAGACTTCAAGTCAAGTTCGAATAAAGGTTGTTATGCCAAATTGTGTGAAAAGTCTCTATTTGCCTAAGATTCTTAGTTGCTCCCATGAGTATTTAAAGTCTTGAATTGAAAAGCCTTGTTGTTGTTGATGACGATGATGGTGTTTGAAAGTGGAAAAGGAATTTGAATTATGAAATACGGCCAAGTGCCAAGAATGATTTTATAATTGTGGACACTAGTGCCAATGAAATGAAAAGATGTGAAAGAAGTATGAAATGAAATGACTGATATAAAAAGGTTGATGTCTCGAATGAGACGGCCTAGCCAATAAGGTCGTGATCAGACGCCATACCGCACACATGGTGGTAATTGTATTTGAAATTGTAATTGAAATTGTGATTGTTGTTGATGTCTCTAATAAGATGGCCCAACCGATCGGGTCGTGATCGGACTTCTTACTAAAGGTACGGTGGTATTGGTATTGAGAGTGATTGTGGTTGATGTCTCTAATGGGATGGCCTAGTTGATCGGGTCATGATCGGACTTCGTGCTAAAAGTATGGTAGTATTGGTATTGTGAATAATGGTATTGTGAACGATGATACATCGGTACTAAGGATCTCCAACTTAAAAATATGGAAATTTACTTGAAAATTTATGTGGTTCTAACTTTATGTTTTGGTATTGTTCGAGGCTTCCATTGATTATATCATTGTTCCTCCTCGTAATATTATTCATTCTACTGAGAAGGTGTTTAGTTATACATATTAGTGTTATTCTACGGTATTAACGTCCCTTTTTCCGGGGGCGCTGCATCTTTAATGGATGCAGGTGGTTCCACAGCAGGAGACATTGATCAGTGACAGCGGGTACACCCTCTTCCCATCTTACTTGGCGAGCCCTACTTCATTTTGGGGTCATGTATCTTTTATTCATTGTGTATTGTGTTTGAGGTATAGCCGGGGCCTTGTTGCCGACATTATCATAGTACTCTTCTTTATCTATAGAGGCTCCGTAGACATAGTGTGGGTTGTATATTGGTGCTGTGAAGGTCAAACAATATTATGCTGTGGTTGTATTAATTATTCCATTTCAGACTATGAAAAATGTGTGTGAAATTTGAGACTTTAAAATGATGAAACTATTGGTAATGAACTGGTATTGTAGACGTGATCACCTTATTGGCTAATTAATGAAAATATGTATTATCTCCATTTATGTATGAGTTTGGGTAGAAGAAAATCTAACAGGCTTGCTCGGCCGGGTTCACTCTGTTGCGTGCCGGTCTTACTCCCCGATTTTGGGGCGTGACAAACTAGGTATCAAAACCTAAGGTTTTAAAGTGTCTTGGGATGTCTCGGAGCCGTGTCTAGTAGGGTCCTTCTTATTGGTGTGTTGTCGACAACATCTATAATTAGGATACTACATGGCTATTTAGGAATAATACCCTTCTTTCACGTTCTCGATAATGCGATAAAGCTGATTGTAAGATTGTTCCTTCTTTAACTCGTGCTTTTCTCTAACTTTGAGTATATGGCACCTAAAAAGAAGACAAGAACTGGCCAAAGAGCCAATGTCACCCTAGGAGTGGCAGTTGATTCTATAATTAATGATGCGTAAGCACCCAATGAGTGAGAATATTCCTCCAGTTACTACGCTGCTTGACTCTACTACAACTTATCAGACCGCACCTGTCCCTACACCTACTGAGGGTGCAACGGTCCCTCCAACTGATATACCAGTTCCACCTCCAGTTCCAGCTTCCGATTCTGGTGTTTCTGATGTTGATCATAGGGGAGCCATACAGATGTTGGCTTAGATAGTGGCTTCCCAGGCCCAGAGATCAAATGTTACACTCACTTCTTCCAGTCAGCCAGGGGATTCTGCTAGTTCCATGGTGGATAGGTTTCTTCAGTTGGATCCTCCAGTGTTCACGGGTACTAACCAAGAGGAGGAACCCTAGGACTTCATTGATGAGATACACAAAACTCTCCGAGTTATGCGTGCTATTGAGATAGAGGCAGTGGAATCGGCTTCCTACCGCCTAAAAGAGGTGGGATATTGTTGGTTTGAACTATAGGAGGAGTCCCGTGGAGAAGGGAGCCCTTCGGCGAAGTGGGGTGAGTTTGCCGATGCCTTCATTAATCAATTCTTCCCTGCCGAGACTAAGGCAGCCCATGCTACTGAGTTTGAGAACCTGAGGTAAGGTATCCTGAGTGAGTGGGATTACCATATGAGATTTGCGTACCTATCCAAGTATGCTATTTACATGTTGCCCACTATGGAGGCTAGAGTGCGCCGGTTTGTGCAGGGCCTTAGTTCCTTGGTAATTAATAAGGCCGCTACAACTACCTTGAATTCTTATATGAACTATGGTAAGATGGTGGCATTTTCGCAAGCCACAGACCGCAAATTGAAGAACAGAATGGAGCGAGAGGGTAGCAATAAGGCCCGGTCTACGGTCAACTTTGGTGGTTTTTCTGGTAGTGGCAAGTCAACATTCAAGGGAGGGTCGTCAGGTCCATCTAAGTCATTTGCTCAGTCTTCGGCTAGTGTACCACCAGCAGAGCCCAGTCAGCAGCAACAGTGGAGTCGTTTTAGGCCCAATTAGGGTAATAGGGGTTCCTATCAGCGGGGTCGTCATGGTGGTAGATTCCAGCAGCAGCGGAGACCCCCATGCCCTAGGTGTGGAAAGATACACCTAGGAATATGCTACATGGACTTACCCATATGCTACGAATATGGTTGAGGGGTCACATTCAGAGGGATTATCGTTCATCCCACCAGGGTGCGGAAAGGGGCCCAGCACAGCCAGCCAGCTCTGCAGCTACTACATACACAACACCTCCTCCAGCTCGAGGCACTCCAACACCCACAGGGCGTGGTGCCGCTAGGGGTGGAGCACAGAGTTCGGGAGGATATGACCATTTCTTTGCTATGAGGTGTCGTCAAAATTTGGAGGCTTCTCCAGATGTTGTTACAAGTATATTGACTGTCCAATCTCATGATGTGTATGCTCTTATTGAACCCGATTCTACTTTGTCATATGATACTCCTTATGTTGCTATGGAATTTTGGATAGAACCGGAACAACTTCATGAGCCATTCTTTGTATCTACTCTGGTTGGTGCGTCTTTTTTGGCCGCGCAGATTTATAGGGATTTTTTTGTCACGTTGCATGGTCAAGACACCATGTCCGATCTCATTGAATTGGGGATGGTCAATTTTGATGTAATAATGGGAATGGACTAGCTTTATTCATGTTTTGCCAAGATTGATTGCCGAACAAGGACCGTTAGGTTCGAATTTCTAAATGACCCAGTCATTGAGTGGTAGGGGATGATGTGATGCCGAAGGGTGGGTTTAATTCTTACCTTAAGGCCGTGAAGATGATCAACAAGGGATGTATTTACCATTTGGTCCGTGTTACCGATGCCGATGCTGAGGCACCTACACTTGAGTTCGTGCCAGTTGTGAATGAATTTCCGGGAGTCTTTCCGGATGAGCTCCCTGGGATCCCACCAAACATGGAGATTGATTTTGGGATTGATGTGATGCCAGACAAACAACCTATATCTATTCCATCCTACGTAATGGCACTAGCAGAATTGAAGGAGCTAAAGGAACAATTGAGAGATTTGTTAGAGAAAGGTTTCATCCGGCCGAGTGTGTCACCTTGGGGCGCACTGGTCCTTTTTGTAAGGAAAAAGGATGGATCACTGAGAATGTGTATTGACTATCAGAAACTCAACAAGGTCGCAATAAAAAATAAATACCCACTACCAAGGATAGATGACTTGTTTTATCAATTGCAAAGTGCCGGTACTTCTCCAAAATTCATTTACGATCCAGGTATCACCAATTGAAAATCAGAGAGCAGCATGTTCCGAAAACAACTTTTAGAACCCGATATGGGCACTTCAAATTTTTGGTGATGTCTTTTGGGCTAACAAATGCCCTGGCAGCCTTTATGGATCTTATGAACCAAGTTTTCAAGTCCTTCCTCCATTCCTTTGTGATAGTGTTCGTTGACGATATTCTTGTATATTCACGAAGTCGAGAGGACCATGGTGATCATCTCAGGGTAGTTCTACAAACCTTGCACCAGCACAAGTTGTATGCAAAGTTTTCAAAGTGTGAATTTTGGCTTGAATCTATCACATTCTTGGGTCATGTCGTCTCTAGTGAAGGAATTATGGTTGATCCTCAGAAAATTGTAGCTGTGAAGAATTGGCCGAGGCCTACAAGTCCAACAGAGATTCGCCGTTTCTCAGGCTCAACAGGATATTACAGAAAGTTTATGGAGGGGTTTTCTACTCTTGCCTTTCTATTGACTAAATTGACGCAGAAGGCAATTAAGTTCCAATGGTCAGATGCTTGTGAAAAGAGTTGACTAAATTGACGCAGGAGTTGAAGGCGACAAGATTGACTACGACACCGGTGTTGACCCTACCAGAGGGTATATATGGATTTATGGTATATTGTGATGCTTCAAAGATCGGGCTTGGGTGTGTATTAATGCAACATGGGAAGGTGATAGCTTATGCTTCTAGGCAACTAAAGAATCACGAAAAGAACTATCAAACACATGACTTAGAACTCGCAGCGGTGGTACTTGCATTGAAAATTTGGCGTCACTATTTATATGGGGTCCATGTGGATATATTCACGGACCATAATATCCTTTAATATACTTTCAAACAGAATGAGCGGAATCTGAGGCAGAGAAGATGGATTGAATTACTCAAGGATTACGACATTGTTATTTTATATCATCCGGGGAAGGCTAATGTTGTGGCGGATGCTCTTAGCCAAAAATCTATGGGTAGTTTAGCACACTTGGAGTCATATATGTGATGACCCGATAGGTCATCTTATATTTTAGAACCTAATTGTGCATTTCGAGGTCTCAAAAATCTCGTCTTAGCCTTTCTCGGTTTGCATGAGCAGTACGGGTGTTCTTCCGGAAGGCTTATATGTTAAAACCTGATAGAACTAAGAATATTTTCCTTAAAAATTAATTTGAGTTGACTTTGGTCAATGTTTTGATTAAACGGACTCGTATCTGTGTTTTGACGATCCTGGTAGGTCTGTATCATAATTTAGGTCCTGGGCGTATGCCCGAAATCGAATTACGAGGTCCCTAGCTCGAGATATGGAATTTTGATGAAAAAATTAAAAGTTTGAAAGTTTAATTATTTCAAGAATTTGCTAATGTTTGGTCTTGTTGATACCGGGTCCGTATTTTGGTTCTGGAGCTCGGTACAGGTCCATTATTATATTTATGACTTGTCTGTGAATTTTTGTGAAAAACGAAGTTGGTTTGACGTGATTAGGACGTCCGGTTGTGAAAATAAAAGTTTCAAAGTTTTCTTGAAAAATTCATTTGATTTGGTATTCAATTAATAGTTGTAGATGTTATTTTGGTGATTGGATTGTGCGAGCAAGTTCGGATGATATTTTAGGACTTACTTGCAAGTTTGGTTTGGAGCCCCGAGGGCTCGGGTGAGTTTCAGATAGCCTAAGGACCTTTTTAACTTACAAAGTTTGTTGGTTTTCACTTATGCTGGTTTCTGGTGTTTCTTGCTTCGTGGTCGCGAATATACTCCCGCAATCCGAAGGGTAAAATGGGCTGGGGGAGATTTTGTTGTATAAGAAAGAGAAACCTTGGTCGCGAACGCAGAGCATTGGGGGGCTTGCTCTACGTGAACGCGACTAGCCACACACGAAAGTGTAGCATTAGATAAACTGGGCAAGGGAATTGAGGTAACTCTACGCAAACACGAGATAGTCTCGCGAACATGGAGATGAGGCGAGCTAGACCTTCGCGAACACGTGGAGGCCATGCTCTTCACGAGCACTTCAGGTTTCATGCGAACGCGATGAACACCTGATGCCGGTGATTTAAAACAGTCCCAATTATGGGATTTTTGGCATTCCTTCAAAATTTCAAAACTAGAAGACCTAGGGGCGATTTTCCTAGAAGATTTTCTTCCCCAATTTGTTGATAAGTGATTCTAACCTACTTTCTTTCAATTACCCATTACATTTCATGAGTTTTCAACCTAAAATCTAGGTTTTTCATGGTGGAAATTGGGAGTTTGGGTAGAATTAGGGATTTTTGCATAATTGGAATTTAGACCTCGAATTGAGGTCGGATTTCGAAATAAATTATATAATCGGGCTCGGGGGTGAATGGATTTTGGTCTGAACCTCGGGACAATTTTTGACTTTTGGGGGAAAATTTGGTAAATCTAAATTTATGCGTTGTAATTGACTCCTTTAGCAATATTTGATATTATTGAGTCGTTTGTGGATAGATACAAGTGGTCTGTAGGTGGATTCTAGAGGAAAAGCGGTAATTGAGCATTGAGTGGCCTTTGGAGCGAGGTAAGTGTCGTGGTTAACCTTGACTTGAGGGAATTAGGAACCCTGTCTTAGTTCTTCTCTACTTGTGTTCCCATGCCTAATTAATATTTGTTTGGACTAGTGCTGTTAAATTGATCATTTTTATCATGTTTACGGATATTCTGGTGATAATTGATTATTGACTCCGAAGTTGAGGTTGATATTGTGGAACCAAATGTTTAAGTAAGGCTTGTAGTTGTTATTCTATCTCCATGTTGTTATTTGTTCATTGCATTATGCTAAGGGAGAGTGTTAATGCACGACGGGTGATGTCGTGCCATATTGTGAGTGTTAATGCACGCAGGGTGATGCCGTTCCATGTTATAAGAGTTAATACACGAAGGGTGATGCCATGCCATTTCTATTGATCTTATGGTGAGGTTGAGAGTAAAAGCATGAAGGGTGATGCCCTACATTTTTCCTTTATTGTGTTTACTTTTCCTGTTGATTCATAGTATATTGGCTGTTCAAGTTATCATTCCGCTGTAGTTCTTTATCTCGTATTCCCCTCAGCATGTTTCTCCCTCTCGGTATTACCTGTCTAGTTCTTCATTGATGTTACTTGTATATACAATCTTAAATTGTACAGGTTTGATCGTAGGTGGCTTGTCTTAGCCTCGTCACTACTTCATCGAGGTTAGGCTCGACACTTACCAGTACATGGGGTCGGTTGTACTGATACTGCACTCTGCACTTCTGGTGCAGATTTTGGTGCTGGTCTGGGCTAATCGTGAGGTTAGCTTCTGGATTCATCCGACATGAGACCCAAGGTAGATCTGCTGGCGTCCGCAGACCCTGGAGTCCCCTTCTAGACATTAGACTTTACTGTTACTTTCCTTTCAAACCAGTTGTATTTCTTTAGACATTTACTTGTAGAAAAATCTTAGAAGTTCATGAATTGTGACTCCAAATCTGGGTAGTAGTGTATATATTGAGGCTGTTATTAATTTCCGCACTCATTTTGATTCGTTATAGCTTAGTTGTTGTTATTTACTGAAATATATAAGAATTGGCTTGATGATTCTCTAACATTGGCTTGCCTAGCAAGTGAAATGCTAGGCGCCATCACGGTCCCGACGGTGGGAATTTCGGGTCGTGACATGTTGGTATCAGAGCACTAGGCTGCCTAGGTCTCACAATTCACGAGCGAGCTTAGTATAGTCTAGGAGATCGCTACGGATACGTCTATGCTTATTTACCAAAGGCTATGAAGTTTAGGAACAAATATCACTTCTGTTCTTCTCTATCGTGCGATTCTGTTTTCTTAATACTGATTGAACTCTTCTACTCTTATTCTCTCGTAGATGGCACGAACACGTACCGCTTCTTCAGCTGAGCAGCAGCCATAGCCCCCAGTGGCAGCTCCTACGAGGGGCAGAGGTCGAGGCCAAGGCCGTGCCAGAGGTCGAGGCATGGGCATGGCCCATCCTAGAGCCCGAGCAGCAGCCCCAACAGTGGAGCCTCAGGTAGAGTTTGATGAGGAGGTTCCAGCCCAGACTGTTCCGGCCGGGCCAGCTCAGGTTCCGGAGGGGTTCATTGCCACCCCAGTGCTACAGGATGCTTTAGTCCATTTGGTGGGCCTTATGGAGAGTGTGGCCCAGACATGCGCATTTACCATGGCACAAACCATCTCTCAAGCTAGAGGAGGAGCCCAGACTCCTGCTACTCACACTCTGGAGCAGACTGCTCCCCAGTATCAAACTCCAGCAACTCATCCAGTGGGAGTAGTTCAGCCCATTGTTGCGGCACAGACTGGTGATGGGTCAGCTATGTCTTTTGAGGCTCTGTGGAGATTGGACAGGTATACCAAGCTCTTCCCAGTTCACTTCAGTGGTGCTACTTCAGAGGATCCCCAGGAGTATCTTGACAGCTGTCATGAGGTTCTACAGAACATAGGTATATTGGAGACCAATGGGGTAGACTTTGCTGAATTTCAGATAACTGGTTCTGCCAAGAAATGGTGGAGAGATTATTTGTTGACCAGACCAGCTTGGTCTCCTGCTCTTACTTGGGACCAGTTCTCTCAGCTATTCCTAGAGAAGTTTCTGCCTATCACATTGAGAGAGAATCATCACCGTCAGTTCTAGCGTCTCCAGCAGGGCAGTATGACTGTTTCTTATGAGACCCGTTTTGTAGATCTGGCCTGCCATGTTATTCTTCTGCTTCCTACCGAGAGAGAGAGGGTGAGGAGGTTTATTGACGGACTCGCTCAGCCTATCCGATTGCAGATAGCTAAGGAGACTGGGAGTGAGATTTTTTCTCAGGCGGCTGCCAATGTTGCCAGGCGATTCGAGATGGTTCTTGCTCAAGGAGGTCAGGGGTCTGACAAGAGACCACGTCATTCCGGGGGGTTCAGCGGTGCCTCATCTGGAAGCAAGGGTTATGTTGGTAGAGGCCATCATCCCAGACCGTTTCATTCATCACTCCAGGCATCCCTCGGTGCCTCAGGTGGCCGTGGTCCTCATATGCCTTATTCTGACAAGCTAGCCTACAGTGCACCTCCTACTCCTATTAGTGCACCTCCACTCCAGAGTTATCAGGGTGGTTACTCAGGTCGACAGGGTCAGTTTCAGGGTCTGCTGTCACAGTAGCCGAGGTCATGCTATACTTGTGGTGATCCGAGGCACATTGTTAGATTTTTCCCTCAGGCATCGGGCAGCTCACATCATCAGAGTACTCGTGCCATGGTGCCAGCACCAGTTGCTGCACCACCTGCTCAGCTAGCCAGAGGCAAGGGTCAGGCAGCCGGAGGTAGAGGCCAGACTGCTAGAGGTGGAGGTCAGTCCGTTAGAGCTGGAGACCAGCCAGCTAGAGGCCATCCCAGGGACGTAGTTCAGGGCGGTGGGGCCCAGCCCCGGTGTTATGCTTTCCCAGCCAGGCCTGAGGCTGAGTCATCTGACGTTGTTATCACATGTACTGTTTCAGTTTGCAGTAGAGATGCTTCAGTTCTATTTTATCCGGGTTCTACTTACTCTTATGTGTCATCCTATTTTGCCTCATATTTGGTTGTGCCTCGTGATACTTTGAGTCCTCCTGTGTATGTGTACACACCTGTGGGAGATGCTATTGTTGTAGATTGTGTTTATGGTTTGTGTGTGGTCACCATTGGGAGTCTTGAGACTCGTGTAGACCTTCTACTTCTCGATATGGTTGATTTCGATGTCATTTTAGGTATGGATTGGTTGTTACCTTATCATGCTATATTGCATTGTCATGCCAAGATGGTGACCTTAACCTTGCCGGGGTTGCCTCGATTAGATTGGAGGGGGTTTCCTGGCCATTCTACTAGTAAAGTTATCTCTTATGTGAAGGCTCAGCATATGGTCGAGAAGGGGTGTCTAGCTTATTTGGCTTATGTCCGCGATTCTAATGCGAAGGTTACTTCCATGGATTCAATGCCAGTTGTTCGTGAGTTTCCAGAGGTGTTTCCTGCAGACCTGACGAGGATGACACCCAACAAGGATATTGATTTCTGCATTGATTTGGTTCCAGGCACTCAGCCCATTTCCATTATGCCATACTGCATGGCCCAGCCAGAGTTGAAAGAATTGAAGGAACAATTGCAAGATTTGCTTTATAAGGGCTTCATTAGACCTAGTGCCTCGCCCTGGGGTGCACCTGCATTGCTTGTGAAGTAGAAAGATGGATCTATGAGGATGTGTATAGATTATCGGCAGTTGAATAAAGTCACTATCAAGAACAAGTATCTATTGTCGAGGATTGATGATTTATTTGATCAGCTTCAGGGTGCCAAGGTGTTTTTGAATATTGATTTGAGATCTGGCTACTATCAGTTGAGGATTAGGGCATCCAATGTTCCTAAGACAGCTTTCTGGACTCGGTACGTGCACTATGAGTTTCTAGTAATGTCTTTTGGGTTGACAAATGTCCCAGCAACATTCATGGATTTGATGAACCGAGTATTAAAGCCTTATTTGGACTCCTTTGTGATCGTGTTTATTGATGATATCTTGATCTACTCCCGCAGTCGAGAGGAGCATGAGCAGCATCTCAGGATTATGCTTCAGACTCTGATAGACAACTAGTTATATGCTAAGCTTTCAAAATGCGAGTTTTGGTTGAGCTCAGTCGCTTTCGTAGGGCACGTTGTATCGGTATAGGGCATTCAGGTGGATCCTAAGAAGATTGAGGCAACTCAGAACTATCTTAGACCCACTTCAGCTACGGAGATTAAGAGTTTCTTAGATTTGGCGGGCTATTACCGTCGATTTGTGGAGGGGTTTTCTTCTATTGCAGCCCCGTTGACCAGGTTAACCCAGAAGGGTGCCCTGTTCAGATAGTCAAACGAGTGTGAGGTGAGCTTTCAGAAGCTCAAGACTGCTTTGACTACAACGCCGGTGTTGGTGTTGCCCACAGGTTCGGGATCTTATACGGTATATTGTGATACATCCCATGTTGGGCTCGGTGCAGTATTGATGTAGGAGGGCAGGGTGATTGCATATGACTCGCGGCATTTGAAGGTTCACGAGAAGAATTACCCTGTCCATGACTTAAAGTTGGCATCCATTGTTCATGCGCTAAAGATTTGGAGGTTTTCTCGGATCATCGGAGTTTACAGTACTTGTTCAAACAAAAGGAGCTCAATTTGAGGCAGAGGAGGTGGTTAGAGCTATTGAAGGATTATGATATAACCATCTTGTATCATTACGGGATGGCCAACGTGGTGGCCCATGCCTTAAGTGGGAGGTCAGTCGAGTATGGGAAGTTAGATGTTCAAGCTTTGACCAATCAGTTCGTGAGGTTGGATGTTTCAGAGCCCAGTTATGTTCTAGCTTGTACAGTCGCTCGGTCTTCGTTGTTTGAGCATATCAGGGATCGGCAGTATGATGACACTCATTTGCTTGTTCTTAGGGACATGGTGTGGCACGATGATGCCAAGCAGGTTACGGTTGGAGATGATAGAGTTTTGAGGTTGCAGGGTCGTGTTTGTGTACCTCATGTGGATGGACTTCGTGAGTTGATTCTAGAAAGGGCCCATAGTTCCTAGTATTCAATTCATCCGGGCACCGCCAAGATGTATCAGGACTTGCGGCAACATTATTGTTAGAGGAGGATGAAGAAGGATATAGTTGCATATTTAGCTCGGTGTCTAAATTGTCAGCAAGTAAAGTACGAGCATCAGAGATCTGGTGGTTTGCTTTAGAAGATAGAGATTTCTGAGTGGAAATGGGAGTGTATCACTATGGATTTGTTGTTCGACTCCCACGGACTCAGAGGAAGTTTGATGTCGTTTGGGTCATTGTGGACAAGCTGACTAAGTCAGCGCACTTCTTTCCTGTGGTATTTACCTATTCTTAGGAGCGATTGGCAGAGATTTACATCTACGAGATCGTCCGTCTTCACGGTGTTCCCGTGTCTATCGTTTCTGATCGAGGTACGCAGTTCAACTTGCATTTTTGGATGGTAGTACATCGTGAGTTGGGTACGCGGGTTGAGTTAAGCACAGCGTTTCATCCTCAAATGGATAGACAGTCCGAGCGCACTATTCAGATCTTTAAGGATATGCTCCGCGCATGTGTTATAGAATTCGGAGGATCGTGGGATCCGTTCTTTCCCCTTGCAGAGTTCGCCTACAACAACAGCTACCAGTCGAGCATTCAGATGGCTCCCTATGAGACACTATATGGTAGATAGCGTCAATCGCCGGTTGGATGGTTTGAGCTGGGTGAGGCTCAGTTTTTGGGTACAGATTTGGTACATGATGCCTTGGATAAGGTCAAGATTATTCAAGATCATCATTGAATAATCTGGCCATTGTGGCCTCCAACGTCAGTTCTTACGTTCTTTTTATCCATATAATCTGGCCATTGTGTCCTCCAAATATTAGCACTATAATTAACATGTAAATAACTATTTAAAAAAATAAACATTAGCATTTAATACATGATCATCATTGTCACTAGCACAACCATACCCAGCCATAACACGCAATAAAATACTAACACTAGCATGCAAGCCTCTAAGAGTATCAAAAGAAATATATATATATTACACCACTTGGTTGGGACAGGGCTCCATTGTAACCAAAACGTTCATGACATCTGCTTCAGTACCTATTGACTATTGAACATCTACACCAAAAGAGTGGAGCGCAACAACCTATCAACTGGAGCAACACCCTATTGGGGAGGGAATCCACCGGGTCTATTTGCATAAATGTTCATGAACACAACGCCCAAAATAAATGGGCGTCAGTACCCAAAATGTACTGAGTATGTAAAGCTAAGAAAACATATAAATAAGAGTCATAGTATAGGAAACATGATCTCATCGTCTCAACCTAGGTACCGAGGACAACCACCGAGGGCATGAACAATAGAAGCCATAACATATAAATATGCAACGATATAAAGGAGTAGGCCACTTACTAAATCTTTGCATTAAATATAATATAGATTTATTTAGCCCTGCGTTGGGTCATACTAGTTTACATCGTACCTGGCCTCGCACAGGACTCGATAAGATTAATTTCTTTTATCACATCATATCCGGCCTCATAAGGTCTCGGTCGTACCCCGCCATGTAAGGCATCGATTGTACCCAGCAATGCAAGGGCTCGGTAATGTCATAGAGAGCTCGGTCGTACCCGACCACACAAGGTCTCGATTATACCAGACCATGTAAGGGATCGTTATCATTTCACATCGTACCCAATTGATCAGTGGTTGCAGAATAGGTGTCGTACACGACTATCTGTAGTGCAACTCACTAAAAATAGATACATGTTCATATGTGGTTATTTGCATAATCAACTCCAAGAGATATTAAGTTTAACCTCAAAATGAACCATGCTTCCCGATCACAGGATACCAACTTGGAACAATTTAAGCATTAATAGGAATGCTACAGGCAAGAATGTACAAGGATGGAACAAAATTATTTAGAGGGGCATAGAACCACCAAATCTTACAGTGCATGAGTTATTTATAAGGAAGGAGAAACTTACGCTAACTCATGCCAAGAAAGAATGTCGCCCTACATACCTTGTTGAAGCACTAGCTATGCTTCTAGGATGATCAACCCTGCCTTAAATAAATCCCCAAAATTGATGCAACTAGATAATAACTATTACAATGATGATTCTAGGCTCCTTCAAGCAAAATATTGCAAGATTTAAACTCATCTTCAACTTTTCCTTTACTTGTTTGGAAATCCGAAAGGGGAATTAAGAGTATTTTTGGAGAACAAGTGGTTGTGATACTTCTAGAAGATGAGGGAATGAGCCTTACTGGCGTTTTATACCAACATAGAAATGTATGTCGGGTCCTCATGCAAAATGGGCCACCCCGCGCTGGTTACGACACTAGGTGGGACACCTGGCGCAAGCTTGCGTAATCGTGTAATCCCCCTTCCCTTCACATATGTCGCTGGCTGACTGGCCATGTTTGAGACAAAACTTACCAAGATTTATTTAGGTGTTAGGTGTAACATCATATCCCCCTTTGGAATAGTCGTCCTCGAATGTTGGATCACATCCCATCATGATTACCTCATTGTTGCCTCCCATAGCTTGGAAAAAATGTAGGTATGTAGATTTCAGTTGTTCTTTCGTTTCCCACGTCATTTCTTCCGTACTATTGTTCCTACAAAGCACTTTAATGGAAACCACTTCTTTAGTTCGTACCTTTCGGAATTGACGATCTAGAATGGCCACCAGAACTTCTTTGTAGGATAGATCTCATGTAACTTTAATAACTTCAAGAGGGGTGATACGCAATGGATCACTTAAACACACGCAAATCATAGATAAATGAAATACCGGATGCGCTACCTCCAATTCTGGGGGAAACTCCAGCTTATAAGCGACTTGACCGACCTTCCTGTATGATTCGATATGGTCAGATATATTAGGGGATGAGTTTTCCTCTTTTACCAAACCTCATCAACTTTCATAGGTGACACATTCAAGAAAACCTAGTCTCCTACAGCGAACTCCAAATCTCATCGCCGGCTATCTGAGTAAGATTTTTGCATGCTCTGAGCAGTCAATAATCAATTTCAAATTGCCTTCACCTTTCCCCAGCATGTTGCACCAACTCAGGGCCTGATAACATTTTTTCACCAACTTCTAACCGTCCGATAGGAGATATGCACGTTCGTCTGTGTAAGGCTTCATATGGTGCCACCTGAATGCTGGCATGGTAGTTGTTGTTGTAAGAAAATTTGATGTGTGATATACAATCCTTCTAATCACTCTTGATGTCCAGAACATTGGCCCGTAACATGTCCTCGAGCGTGTCAATAGTGCGCTCGGGTTGGCCATGGGTTTTTGGATGGAAAGTTGTACTGAGGTTGATCCTTGTAACTAACCCTTTGTGGAATTATTTGCAATAATTAGTTGTGAACAGAGCACCTCTGTTTTATATGATAGAAATGGGGACCCAATGGAGTCGAACTATTTCCTTAATATATAACATAGCATATTCTTCAGCCGAGAAAGTAGTTTTGGCTGGAAGAAAATGAGCTGACATGATCCAGATTCAATCAAACCCTTGACGTGATCATGATAATCTGGTAATGAAATCCATGTTGATCGCTTCCTATTTCTAGGTCACAATTTCCATATATCGCAGCAACCCTCTCAATTTTTGATGTTCAATCTTAACTTGTTGGAAATTTGGACACGAGTGACGTATCCGGCAATGTACCTCTTCATGTTGTTCAACCAATATAACTGTCGAAGATCGTGGTACATCTTGGTTGACCCCGGATGAATGGAATACCGGGATTGGTTAATCTCTGTCATGATCTTCTCTCGAAGTCCTTCGAAATTAGGTACACATAGCTGATCCTTGTATCTAAGGGCCCCGTCCTTGGATAGCCCAAACCCTTGCTTCTTTTGAAAGGGGATGCTTCCTCTTATTTTCACCAAGGCTAAATCTTCAAATTGTCGCACCTTTACTTCGGCCACTAACAAGGACTTGGCAGTATTCAGAAATGTGATTCCTCTATTACCGGTGTCAAGCAACTGTACACAAATTCATCTCCAATTTATGCTCTTACACATACCGCATGATGCCCATAGACATCTGACTTAATGCATCATCCACCATGTTTGCCTTCCTGGGGTGGTATAGAATATCAACATCATAGTCCTTTAATACATCGAGTCACATTCATTGCCTTAAATTCAACTATTTTTTGCTTGAATATGCACTGCAAGCTCTTGTGATCGGTGAATATGTTAACATGACACACGTATAGGTAGTGACGCCATATCTTCAGGGCGAAAATGGCAGCTACTAACTCCAGGTCACGGGTCAGATAATTTTGCTCATGTTTCCTCAACTGCCTTGAATCATATGCATTCAATTTCCCATGTTGCATTAGTACGCTGCCTAATCCCACTATGAGGAATCCCAGTATATGACATACCCATTGGGTCCCTCAGGAAGAGTTAATAGTGGTGTCGAGGTTAACCTATCCTTTAACTCCTGGAAGCTCTTCTTACAACCATTAGTCCACCGAATTTTCACTTCCTTATTCATCAATTTTGTCAAAGAAGCAGTTATGGATAAGAAATTCTCAACAAACCTTCAGTAGTAGCCAGCCAAGCCAAGGAATTTGTGTACCTTGGTATGGGTTGTAGGCCTTAGCCAATTCTTAACTGCTTCAGCCTTTTGACTATCAACTTATGTACCCTCACCGGACACTATGTGCCCAAGAAAGGCCACTAAGTTCAACTAGAACTCGTACTTGGAAAATTTGGGTACAAATTGTGATCCCGAAGTATGTGCAAAACCATTCGCAAATTCTCTCCGTGCTCCGCCTCTGTTCGAAAATATACCAGTATATCATATATTAACATGATCACAAAAATATCCAAATACAGCTTGAACACTCGAGTCATCAAATCCATGAAGGCCGATGGTGCATTGTTTAGGCTACACGACATAACAAGACATTTGTAGTGGACATATCTGGTCCGAAAGGATGTCTTCGGAACATCTTCTTCCTTGTTCCTTAGCTGATGATATCCACATCTGAGATCGATCTTCGAAAAAAACTTAGACACCTTGCAATTGATAAAACAATATCATCGATCCTTGGAAGTGAATTCTTTCTCTTGATGGTCACCATATTTAACTATCGATAATTAATACACATCCTTAACGAACCATCATTCTTTCGAACAAATAGCACTTTAGGCTCCCCACGGGGAAGTGGTGGGTCGAATGAAGCCCTTATCAAGAAGTTCCTTAAACTAGTCTGTTAACCTTAAACTCCGTAGGAGCTATTCTGTATGGATGAATAGACATAGGCTATATATCAAGTGGCACATCGATAGAAAACTCAATCTCCCTCTCTGGTGGAATGCATGAGAGCTCATCCGGGAACACATCAGGAAATTCAATAACGACTAAAACCAATTGAATGGTGTGATGCTTCGCCTCTACATCTTGTACCCATACCATCTAATAGAAACATCCTTTCGTCATCATCTTTGGGGCCCTAAGGTAAGAAATAAGCTTCCTTTATGGCTCTGCAACATTGCCATTCCATTCGATAACGGGCTGTCCCAGAAAGTTAAAGTGAAATACCTTCCTCCAACAATCCACTATGGCATAACAAGAGGCCAGCCAATCAATTCCCATAATGACATTAAATTCTACCATTTTTAATTCATTCAAATCGGCCAAGGTAAGGTGATCATAAATCATCACATCGCAATCTCGATACACTTGCCTAAATATCACGGACACGCCCACTGGCATGGACATCCCAAACGATTGTCGTAGCAATACATACTTTACCACATTAACCAACAACAAATGGATTAATATACGACAGGGTAGAACCTAGATACAAATGGATTAAATTCTCCTGTATTTCTCGTGGACCGGGACATTTAGATTAACCATGGTCGTGATATCTAGCAACTTGTTGTAGCCTCTTGTGATCCTCTAAGTTCTATTCATAGTCCTGAATAGGAGCAATAACCGTAATCAGGTTCAATGAAGCTTTAGTAACCACAACAAGAATCTCATTGAAAGTTGAATGTTAGTTTTGTTCAGCATCCTTGAATCTTCGACTAGCATAACCACATATTTTTCTTTGGCCTTATTCTTCTTCAAGTAAAATTGCGCTCTAACATTCATTGCTGGCATATGTCTAAAATATTTTCTTTCCATTGGAGGGAATGTGCAAAAATTTGACACTTTAGGACAACTCTTATATTATTCTAACTGCATTATTTTGTTCCTTGCCCCATGGCTGGGCAGGTTTCTTCAATATTTTTGTAAGAGGAGAAATATATGTAGAAATATTAGGAACTAAATCTCTCACATAATTTATTATTCCCAAAAAATATGAGATTTGATTTGATGTGAACTCAGTAGGAAGGAACTTGAGAAATATAAGGACCTAGGATGTATTCTCCATATGAAAAATGCATACCCAAAAAATTAATTTCTTGTTTTGCAAAAACTATTTTTTCGGCTGAAAGCATGATGCCATTTTTCCCCACTAAAGATTCAAAATGATTGAGCAAATTAAAGTGTTCCTCCTAATTATCATTGAACAATAAAATATAATCAACGTAAACAAGTGAAATATTTTTATCATGGCCTTTTGAAACAAAGATAGAACATTTTCTAAACTAAAGGCATGACTTTCCACTGAAAATGGTGATCGGGAATGCAAAAACTAGTTTTTTCCCTATCATTCGGGTGGATTCACAATGCCAAAGGCATGATTTGAGATCAAACCTAGAAAAATATTTCTCTTTGGTAAGTTGGGAGAAAATGATGAACTTATTTGGCATGGGAAGTTGTCATAAAGAAATATTGATTAAGTGGCTAGTAATTAATTATCAATCTCAATTTTCCTCTTATTTGCTCGGCTCTTTTGTTGACATAAAATGCTTCACATGCCCATTGTGAATTTGATGACTCGATGAGATCAAAATCCACTAGCTCCTAACATTCCTTTTTTGCAAGCTGAAGCTGGTCGGGATTCATTCCAAAGTGACTTGCCTTTGTAGAATTAATATTCTAATTTTTCTTTGAAGCAAGCTTGATGAAAAACTCTTCATTTTTCCATAAAGGATTGTCACATTTGGTTAAGAAGTCAGTGTGAGATTCTACAGTGGATTGTTGTGTGATTTGTGAATGCTATCCCATTGGCTTTGATCTGGAGTTTGTCCTGCAAAACCATGTAAATGTCAAAATCAATAACCAAATCCTTACATGGGACATGTGACCTAATCAATTTTGTCTTGTACTTCAGTCCTTGGAAGAATTCAATGGTGATCGAGTGCTTGGTAATGACGGTTGTTGTCAGAATTCCATTTGAGGCGGTGTTGAAATTCTTGAAGTACGACACCCAATACTCATCTGGAACGACTGCATGATAATGTGTGAGGAGTATGCTCTCTTGTCAAATAAAAACTATGACATGTGTTGGTTTGTCCCACTTGGATGCATAGACTTTGAATTCTACTTGCGGGATCACCGTGATATTGTGAATCTCTTCCCATATATTGGTTTGTCCCACTTGGATGCATAGACTTTGATTTTTGCTTGCGAGAACACCATGATGCTATGGATCTCTTCTTTTACCTTTTCCTTTGGTTATGAAATTTAGTAATGATCATCACCATATTTCTCATAAACATCCAAGGAAAAGAGCGTCTCTTCTGTGGGCTCATCTTCAAGTGATAAAACAAATTCAAGATAGTCATCATCACTAAAATGAATGCTTGTGTAATATGTAATTTCAAAGAGAATTCTAATAGAATGTTTGGAATGCGGGCAGTTTCGCGCAAAATTTCCTATTTTGTTACAAATAAAACATGCTCTATTTCTCCTTGCACTGCCCGACCTTCTCCTTCTGAAGTATTTTATTTTCCTTCTGAACCTAGACATGTCACATGAGAATTTAGGCAACCCAAATCTTTTGAACTTCTTTCTTGGCGCCTGGCATGTGCAATGTTTCTTTCCTGTGATTAAAATCCGACCTAGCGCAAGCTCTATCAAGTGCTGGATCATTCTTCATTATCTGTTTTGCTGTGGCAGAATCATATCTCCGTTCTAGAATGGGCTTATCAGTCATCCCATCTTGACCATCATCAACTTTGAAGACATCTGGCTCCCTGGGCTGATTCATGAAAATAAAAGGAAGTTCTTCTTTTGAGAAATCTTGGCAGGAATTAGTACTTACCTCCAAACTATTATCATGTACTACACTTATTTAATTACATAGTACAACTGGTGTTAAACAAGTATAACTAACATAAAAGTTTTACAATGTAAGACCCTTATTTGGCTAATAGACAAAACATAAAAGCATGATCAAGAACTAGAAAACAAATTGCATGGCCTTATATTTTAGAATTGGTTTGGACAAGACATGGATGATGGCAAAGTGACCAATGAATAGTAGTTGCATGGCATTGGTTTTGGGTAAATTTATTGCCTGACATGGATGACTTTTCTTTGAGGACATAAGGTGCCCTTGAATAGTATTTGGATGGCATAAAACTTGGGGAAATTTATGGCTTGACATAGGTAGGCAGATTAATCGATATACTTGGATTTTATGGCAACCTTTGGTGGGTTAAAGTGGCTAAAAAGTGAAAAACTTGTGCAGATTTTTTTGTTTTTTCATAGTAATTTCTTGTGGGGTGGAGTGATGAAAAAGATAAAAAAGGTGAGCATACTTTTAGTTCTTCAAATGGGTATTTACCCAGGGGGTTAAGAGGTGAAAATTAATTTAGACACTTGTGCAATTTTTAGTTTAGAAAAAAGGGGATTATGGAAGGGGAGTTGGCTAAAAAGGTTTAGATGACTTATGCAAATTATTTATTGGCTCGTGATTAGGCATTATGCTTGTCTTTTAACCCTTCTAGCCTTCACTTTTCAGCTCTTGTGAAATATCTCTTTGCGTGCGAATGATTTTCTTCTATATTTCCTGTTCTTTTAACTTTCTTCTTTAGCGACGAAGTACAGATATTCCCCATTTAAATTGATCTTAGCAATTTTTGTTGGATAAATGTCATAGGTGTCTGGTGAGTATTGTGATGTCTTAACATTTTTCCAATGGAGGTGGGTGGATGAATAATTCAAACTTCTTTCCTCTCCTGGCCATATCTCCTCCCGAAGGCTCTTATTTTGCTGAAAAATGAGCCTATAAGCTCCAGCGTGCTCCTTTTCCATTGCTATGACTCTTACTCGATAATGAAACAAAAATGACACCGTATGCATCACCTTTATAGTTATTTTGTTCACACTAAATTGTGTAGAACATAAATATTTTGACTCCACAAGATTGAAAATGATGAACCTAATATTTTTGAGGTTTGAACCACAACAAAAATATTTTTAGGAAAGGTTCGAGATTGTCAAAGTCTCGAAAATCACGGCACTTAAATTCCATGAGATTATGGTATTGATAGTAGAGATACCAAGTGAACCATAAGAGATCCTTTGGAAACTTCTTGGCCTACGCTATGAACACATGGCACAGTGAATATTCCGGATTATCACCAAAAGGTGATAGTATGAAACCTCCTTAGTTTCAAAAAACCTGGAGTTCATAAAAACTTTTCGCCCTAATAAGATGGACGGATCAATAGGATCTGAAAAATCAAACAACTTCAGCGGGTGATGTAATGATGGAGAACCTAGGAGTGGCTCATCTGAGAACATGAACATTTGAACTGCTGATTTATTCATCTTCATGTGCTTTTGTTGCAGAACCTTTTTGAAAAAATCACCTTGCCTTCAAAGGTAATCGGTAAAAACATTATCTTTCCCTTTAATGTGATTGGGCTGAAACTTGTATGAAGAAATCATTGAGCCCATCCGAGATTTGCTAATTCAAAATGACCTTTGGATTCAACTGGATCATCCTTGGAAAAGCCTTCATATCCATCTCTATAAGAAATTTTGAGTTAATTAGAAAAAAATTAAACATTTTAATTCCATTTTTCAGTGTTATAATCTCCTTGAAAGTGGAATGATAGTGTTGTTCGGCATCCTTGAATCTTCCACTGGCGTAACCATATATTTTTCTCTGACCATTTTCTTCCTCAAATAAATGCGCTCCAAAATTAATTACTGGCATCTGTCTGCAATATTTTCTTTCCATTGGAGGGAATGTGCAAAGATTTGACACTTTGGGATATCTATTTTATTTTTTTCACTACATCATTTTGTTCCTTGCCCCATGGCTGAGCATTTTTCTTCAACATTTTTGGCAGAGGAGAAATATATGTAAAAACATTAAGAATAAAATCTCTCACATAATTTATTATTCTTAAAAACTGCTGGATTTGCGTTATTGTGAACCTGGTATCGAGTAAATTGATAAGTTACTCAGAAATATGAGGACCTGGTATATTCTCCATGGGAAAATGCATGCACAAAAAATCAAACTTCTTTTTTCCAAAAACTATTTTTTGGCTGAAAGAAAGATGCCATATTTCCAACTAAAGATGCAAAATGATTGAAAAAATTTATGTGATCTTTCCAAGTATAACTGAATAGTAAAATATTATTAATATAAACAAGTGATGTATGAAGGATGGGCTGAAATATTTTTATCATGGCCTTTTGAAACAAAGATGGAATAGATTTTTAACTTAAAGGTATGACTTTCCACTGAAAATGGAGATCGGGAATTCAAAAACTAGTTTTTGCCCTATCATCTGGGCGGATTCCTAATTGACAAAAACCTTATTTTTTTTAGCAAATATACCACTAGGTTATATATAATAATTCACAAACTGGGTCAAAGGTACAAACTATCCAAGTACAAAGAATTGAACAAAACCAAAGGCTATTGCTACCAAATACAATGGAGCAGTAGCGTAATGATTAATGGAAATTACAAAGAAAATAATTTGAAACATCCAATTGCTGCCGACGATAATAAATCCACATACCAACTGCAAACAATTCCATGTAGCACCAACAATGCTCTCACTAGGCGCCATTTGTTGCAATCCAATGGAGTATGTATGTATTAATCCACATGCCGTAAAGAATTGGTTGTCGGATATCCTCATTCCTCCTGTAAACTAATAAATAAATAATATTAATTGGCACGACATCACCCTTCGTGCTTTAACTCTCTTTTGGCACAGCATCACCCTTCGTGCTTTAACTCTCTTTTGGCACGGCATCACCCTTCATGCCTTTACACTCCCTGAAAATGGCACGACATCACCCTTCATGCTTTTACACTCAAAAATGACGCGACAACACCCTTCGTGCTTTTACACTCTTTCTCACCATGACAATGATAGTATAAATAATAAAAATGGTACGACATCACCCTTCGTACTTTTAGACTCTTTCTCACCATACTCAACAATAATTAAATCAATAAAACATTCATGAATAATGATCAAATAATCAATAATAAACTTAAGCAGGAATATCTTAATTTAATAAGAAATTATTCAAAATGAAATAAATTCCTCCAGCATGCTTTGACTCAACCACAACGCATAAGTACTCGTCACCTCACATATACTTGTACCTGCACATGAAATCACGTAGCAAATAAACAAATAAATCCTACTCCCTCAAGTCAAGGTTAACCGCGATACTTACCTCGCTTTGCAACCAAATTCAAGATTCCAATAAACCTTTGCCTCGCGAATTCTTATCCGAAATACTCTAATATAGTCATAAAAAATTCAATATACTCATTACAAATCGTAGAAATTAATTCCATGTGAATTTACTAATTTTCCGGATTAAAATCCTAAATTCATCTAAAAAATCAACAGTGGGGCCAACGTCTCAAATATCGAAAAAACTTATGAAATCCGAACAACCCGTCCGAGATGAGTTCAACCATACAAAAATTATCAAATTCTTATGTCAAATGAACCTTCAAATCTTAAATATTTCGTTTTTTGGAAAGTTTTACAAAAATTCGTATTTCATCCATCTAAATCCAAAATAAATTATAAATATAGACATGGATTTATGGAATATAATCATCTTTGGTTATAGAACACTTACCCAATTCAAAGTCGTGAATAATCCCTTTGAAATCGCCTAAATCCGAGACTCAAAACTCAAAATTGAGTAAAAATAGTTAACTTCCGATTTTATGGGTTCTGTCTAGGATTTTTCGCATTTGCGGACACTTGACCGCATCTGTGGACACTTGACCGCATCTGCGGTTCCTCTTTTGCCGAAATAGGGGTCGCTTCTGTGGGATGGCTCGCTTTTGCGGATAAGAGTCCGCTTCTGCGCAAGGCTGCCCCTTCCCCCTTTTCCCGCTTCTGCGATGCGTGGGCCGCTTCTGCAGTCGCGCTTCAGCGATACCCCGTCCGCTTCTGCGAGGCATGGCTTGCTTTTGCTAGCTCCCATCTGCGGTCTAAACTCCGCAGGTGCGATTACACCAAAAGGCTAAAATATCAGATTTTCCTTAAGTCCAAATTTTGATCCGTTAACCATCCGAAATCCACCCGAGGCCCCCAGGACCTCAACCAAAAACACCAACATGTCCTAAAATATCATACGAACTTATTTGAGACCTCAAATCACATCAAACAACGTTAGAACCACGAATCATACCCCTATTCAAGCTTCAGGAACTTAAGAATTTTCAACTTCTACCTTCGATGTCGAAACATATCAAATCACGTCCGATTGACCTCAAATTTTGCACACAAGTCATAAATGACATAATGGAACTATTCAAATTTCAATAATCAAATTCCGACCCTGATATCAAAAAGTCAAATTCGTGATCAAACATTGGAAATCTTTAGCCTTTAAATTTATAGTTTCCGTTAAATAGCATTAATTTGAGCTAGGGGCCTCCGAATTCGATTCCGGGCATATACCCATGTCCCAAATCACGATACGGACCTACCGGAGCTGTCAAAACACTCTGTTTACTCAAAATGTAGACCAAAGTCAAATCAGTTGAGTTTTAAAGCTCTACTTCACATTTTAATCAATATTTTATATAAAATTTTACGGATGATTATTCGGACTGTGCACGCAAGTCGAGGAGTGATGAATAGTGCTTTTGAGGTCTTATAACACTGAAATGATTGTTTAAATTAAATATGACATTTTGGGTCATCACATTATATTTTCCTTTTAAGTGCTTGACCTGAAACTTGTATGGACAAAACCATTTAGCCCATTAGAGAATTTGCGGATTCGGAATGACCTTTGGATTCAACTGGATCATCCTCAGAAAAGCCTCCATAACCATCTGTATAAGAAATTGTGAGTGAATTAGAACAAAATTGAACTTTTTAATCCCATTTTTAACTGCAAGAATCTCCTTGAACATGGAATGATAGTGTTGTTCAACATCCTTGAATCTTCCACTAGCGTAACCATATATTTTTCTCTTAATATTTTCTTCCTTAAATAAAATTGCGCTCCAATATTCATTAGTGGCATCTGTCTGCAATATTTTATTTCCATATGAGAAAATGTGCAAAGATTCTAACACTTTGAGACATCTCTTTTATTTTTTCTCACTGCATCGCTTTGATCCTTGCCCCATGGCTAGGCATTTTGCTTCAAAATTTTTGTCAGAGGAGAAAAATATGTATAAAAATAGGAATAAAATCTCTCACTTAATTTATTATTCCCAAACACTGTTGTATTTTCTTCGTTGTGAACCCAATATCGGGGAACTGGAGATGTTCCTTAGAAATATGAGGACCTGAAGTGTGTTCTCCATGGGAATAATTCATGCCCAAAAAATCAATCTCTTTTTTTTGCAAAAACCATTTTTTTTTGGCTGAAAGGATGATGCCATTTTTTTGCATTAAAGATGCAAAATGATTGAGCAAATTTATATGCTCCTCCCAAGTATCACTGAATAGTAAAATATCAGCAATAAAAAGAAGTGATGTGTGAAAGATTGACTGAGAAATTATCATCATGGACTTTTGAAACAAAGATGGAGCAATTTTTAAACTGAAAGGCACGACTTTCCACTAAAAATGGTGATCGGGAATACAAAAAAAAATTCCCTATCATGTAGGTGAATTCCAAATTACCAAAAGCCTGATTTGAGAACAAACTTAGAATAATATTTTTTTTAGACAAGTTGGGACAAATGGGTGAGCTTATTAGGGATTGAAAACTTGTCATCCAAAAGAAAATTATTGAGTGGTTGGTAATTAATTGTCAATCTCAATTTACCTCTTGTTTTCTCGACTTATTTTTTAACATAAAATGCTTAGCACGCCCATTGTGAATTTGATGGGACAATGAGATCAAAATCCACTAGCTCCCGATACTCTTTTTTTGTGAGCTGAAGATGGTATGTATTCATACCAGAGTGACTTCCAGTATAGGATTGATATTATCATTTTTCTTCAAAGGTAGCTTAATGAAGAACTCTTCATTTTTCCATAATGATTGTCACATTCTGTTAAGAATTCAATGTGAGATTATACACAGGAATGTTGTATAATTTGTGCTTCGATTTCCATGACTTGATCTTCTTTTGTGAGCTGGAACAATCTCAGGACTACACAAGACGGCTTGAATTGCTTTTTGAATGCTATCCCATTGGATTTGATCTGGGGTTTGTCATGCAAAACCCTGTAAATTTCAAAACTAATAATAAAATCCATACCTGGGACATGTGACTCAATCAATTTGCTCATGTACTTCAGTCCTAGGAAGAATTCAATGGTTATCGGGTGCTTGGTAATGATAGTTCCGGTTAGAATTCTATTTCATTTTGTGTTGAAATTCTTGAAGTACGGCAATCAATACTCATATTGTAAGACCGCATGATTAATGAGTGAGGAGGCTGCTTCAGAGTCAAAGAATGCTATAGCATGCATTTGTTTGTCCTACATAGATGCATAAACTTTGATTTCTGCTTGCGGGATCACCGTGATGCTTTGGATCTCTTCATTCACCTTTGGCTTTGGTTTTTAAATTTTGTAATGATCATTTCCATATTCTTCATAAACATCCAGGGAACAGGGAGTCTCTTCTACGGGCTTATCTTCAAGTGAGAAAACTGATTCAAGATTGACATCTTCACTAAAATGAATGCATGTGTAATCTATAATTTGATAGCAAAGTTTAATAGACTGCTTGGACTGCATGTAGTTCCGCGCAAAATGTCATATTTTATTTCAAATAAAACATGCTCTATTTCCCCTTGCATTGCCTGGCCTTCTCCTTCTGAAGTATTTAGTATTCAAACCTGTCGCTTGAGAATTTTGGCGACCTGAATCTTTTGAACTTCTTCCTTGGTGCTTGACACGAGCAATCTTTCACTCCGATGATTAAATCGGACATGCATCACGATCTGTAAAGTGTTGGATCATTCTTCATTATCTGTTTGGTTGCGGAGGAATCATATCGCCTTTCTGGAATGGGCTCATAAGTCCTCCCATCTTGATCATCATCAACTTTGAAAACCTCTGGCTCCCTGGGCTAATTCATAAAAATAGAAAGTTCCTATTTTGAAGAAACTTGTGAGGAATTAGTACTTACCTCGGAACTATCCTCTATTGGAACTTGTTGGATCGAATCATCAGTAAACTCCTCTTTTTTCGTGGTATCAAACCCTTCAGATGTTACCTCTTCTAAATCTCTCTGTGGTTGGGCAACATAGGGGCTTGGGGTTTGGAGGGTAGAGATCTTGAGGTTCTCATATTTAGCATTTTTTTTAGCTTTCTACTACATCTCTATTCTTTTTCGGGTGCCTCTAGGCTGCAAGTGCATTTTTTTCCAAACTAACTTTGCGATGTTAAATTCGAGTTCTTTAATAGTTAGAGAAAATTGATTATGGGCAACTATATGGAGTATCAAGGGAAAATTTTGTAATGATCATCACGATATTCTTCATAAATATCAAGGGAAAATAGAGTCTCTTATGTGGGCTAATCTTCAAGTGACAAAATGGATTCATGATCGTCATCTTCGCTGAAATAAAAGCATGTGTAGTCTGTAATTTCAAAGAGAAGTCTAATACACTACTTTGATTACATGCAATTCCTCGTAAAATGTCATATTTTATTACAAATAAAACATGCCCTATTTCCTCTTGCATTGCTCTGCCTTCCCCTTCTAAAGTATTTTTTTTCCTTCTGAACTTGGACCGGTCACTTGAGAATTTTGGAAACCTGAATCTTTGGAACTTCTTCCTTGGCGCCTCGCATGAGAAATCATTCTTTCATATGAACATGTACGACCTGGGCAAGCTTTATCAAGTGTTGGATCATTCTTCGTTGTCTGTTTTAGAGTAGATCTTTTTGCACATATATCATCAAGAGCATAAAAAATGGCTTGCCTAATATAACTAATTTTCGGAGCAGTTATTGACTTGTATTTATCTTCTATGATGTCATGGTTCGACCAACCAACATCTTTGGTAGGGATGATACAAATTCTTATTTTAGATTGACATCCCCACCCAGCCCAAAAAGGATTTTTGCCATTTTTTTTCCTGGAAATATTTGTCAATGATATCTCTTTCCAAAGACAGACACTTCATTTTAAAATGTTGTCTTTTACATTTTGCATGCCTTTAGCCAGCATCGCCGGAGAAAACTTCATGCAAGATTCTAATGTTAAAAGTAAAATTTTGGGAAGTAAGGAAAGCATTATTATCCTGCAACCCAAGGGAATTCAACCATTCTCGAAGACTACCTTAATGGTGAAAATTGAATTCTGATAGAATTATGTAATTGTCTCGCTCTGCCAAATTCTTGGTCACCATCCAAGTGTAGAAATCTTGGATTCTTTGGCACAATCTTGAGACTTTTATATCATCCAAGGTAAAGGTAAGGAAACTAGTACCTACCTATTTGGTTGTTGCCAAATAATATCTCCTTTCTGGAATTGGCTCATAAGTCATCCCATAATAATCATCTTCAACTTTGGAGACCTCTAGCTCCATGGACTGATTCATGAGAATGGGAGGAAGTTCTTTTTCTGAAGAATATTGGGAGGAAATAGTACTTACCTCAGAATCCTCAGTTGGAACTTCTTGGATAGAAACATAAGTAAGCTGCTCTATTTGTTGGGTATCAGACCCTTGAGATGTTACCTCCTCTAAATCACTTTGTGGTTCAGTAACATAGAGGCTTGGTATTTGGAGGGTAGAGATCATGAGATTCTCATAGTTGCCATTTTTTGAGCTTTCTCCTACCTCCCTCTTCTTTGCATGTGTCTCTAGGCTGCAAGTGCATCTTTACTTTCCCAAACTAATTTTGCAATGTCAAATTTGGGTATTTTAATAGTTTGAGCAAATGGGTTCTGAGCAGCTATATGGATTTTTCTTCGGGGGGAGAAAAAAGCTAGAAAAAGGATAATCAAGCCGAAGAGGGGAATATCATTGAGGTGAGAATGTACTTATGGGAGAAAGAGAAGTGACTTGAGGACTTCAGGGTTTCTAGGGCACAAAGTGATCACTTTTCAAGTGGTGTGTTTGTTCTCATAAAGACACCATCTATTTCTGATTCTGCTGGAAGAAATGGAAAAGAGAAGTACCCAACGGACAAATATCGTACTACAAGCTTGCTAACCTATGCTCCAAGGCTTTGATGGGTCCTGCATTTTGAGAAGACTTCTCTACAACGTGTTCTTCCCTCTTCTCAATATATATGTGCACAAGCTACGGGCTCGGGCCCAAGTATACATATACATAACTGCGGCCTCAGGCCCAAAGATGCATAAAGCATAAACAACGGCCTCAGGACCATAGATTCATAAAGCATAAATTGTGGCTTCAGGCCCAAATACAAGTGTTCAACATTCAGGGTTTTAAAATTAGGAACTGAGAATCATACTACAATACATGATAGTGAAATACTGAATCATATTGAGCTACATGATACTGGAATGTCTAATAGAACTGGACTGAGACACCTATTCATAATAAATTGATATGTCATAATTGAGGCTCATGGGATATTGAATGAATTATGAAACTATGTTATCTAGAGAACAAAAGTTCTACTACTATTCATGGAATTGAGGCATAATTACTTTATGATGCGATTCGTAATAGTCATAAAGAATGAGACGAATGGAGATTCATAAACATTCACACACATAGAGACTTTGCCTCACATACCTTTACTTTGGCCTTTTTAAGCGTATCACAATATTTGTCGCCTCTTTCAACAATACACTATGGAAATATATAACAAGAGGAAACAATATTAGAAATCATGCTCATGTTTTAGTCACTTAGATATTTTATCAAACACTTGGTGGGCATAAAGCATCATAGCCTTTATTAATGGTATTTCTACACCTAATAACCGATCCTCTTGATCCTAGATAATTCTAAAATCTCAAATTGTTATAATCAATATCATTCTTAATCACCCATAAGATAAACAACACCATTAATCAATAATCAACAATTAACATGTCACGCCCCAAAATCGAGGAGCGCAACCGGCGCTAAACCGAATGAACCCGGCCTAGTAAGCCTATTAGATTTCCTTCTATCCAAACTCATCCATGAATAAAGAGAAGATGCACTCCATTAATCAAACATTCAAACGATTTCATTAGCAACTCCCATTTCATTTCCATTAGCAACTTCATTTATAATTTCCAAATTATTACAAGTTTATAGATATAATGAAAAACATGTTTGCCAAAAACCAACATTTCTAGTTCAATTCCCAACATCAAATACTACCCACAACATGTCTACAGAGCCTCTAAGTGCAACCAAAGTGAAGAATGGAAGTGTCGGTGACAAGGCCTCGGCTATACCTCATAGTACAAAATACAATGTAAGATGACATAAAGCCCCGAATAGAGTAGGGATCACCAAAACCTGCTGAAAATAGAGTGACTACAAATGAGTACCAAAGCTGCCCACTGATGAACCACATGCATCCATTCAAAATGCAGCGCCCCCGACAAAAGGGACGTTAGTACATATGGAATAGTACTAGTATGTAAAGCTTACTGTCCTCTTTAAAAATAGAATGCCAACATAAAAATAAATCATTGAAACAACAACCAACAATCAATGATATCCAATTTCCAAGTTAAAATATATTAATTTCCAAAATACGAAGATAATATTATTTTTTGTTGGGAGATCATTAGCACCGATATACCACTGTTCACAATATCACCGTTCATAATACCAATGTTCACAATACCAATACCACCGTACTTTTAGCACGAAGTCCGATCACGACCCGATCGGCTAGGCCATCTCATATGAGACATTAACCACAATCACAATTTCAATTACAATTTCCAGCACATTCAGCACCATGTGTTGGCGTCCGATCATGACCCGATCGGCTAGGCAATCTCACCACAATTCCATATAGATCGACATCATCCTTTTCTATCAATCATCTCATCACAATTAAGAGGAAATAATTTTATCACATCAATCTCATCCCAAATAAGGGGAATAATCACAATCCACTCCTACACTGCCACGTATAGTTTCGAGGTTAGGTTATTTCAACCTATCCATCATCGGTGACTATCGATACTCCCAAAAAGATTTTTGGTTTGCACACAAAAATAACATAAATACAAATATATTTACCCCATTATTTTTCATATTGTTAAATATCTATTAGTACTTTCAACCAATCACAACAACAATATTCCCTTGGCTCTTTTGGCCATTCACAAGATTCATTATTCAAGGCATGGTGGCCGTATTTGATATTCAGCACTTTTATTTTATCCCTCTCATGTATCAGCATCATAAATATCAACATATATAATATTCCGGAAATCACAACTTTAAGTTCATCAGTAATGAAGACTTTAAACACAATGGTTTTCTTTCCAAGAAATGGAGTAAATGGTTGGCAATCGAAGGACAAGTTAAAATCATAAACGAGTAACACATCATTTATTCTTCAAATACTTTTCCACAAAAAGGGCAATACATAATTTCCATCCAATAATATGTAAGAACGCAAAACGCATTGAAACTACTTACAAATCATAGCATTAGTTAAAACAGCCACATATGTGCATCACTTGAGTTCATAAACTTTTAGGCAATTCTAATTTTAAAGTCAATTTTTGAACATTTGAATCAAAGCCCCTTTTATAATCTTTCTCACATCATTTCATTTCATTGGCACCATTAGCCACAAGTATAACTTTCACTCTTGGCACGTTGGCCACAATTTATATCCCCAATTCACTTATTTCACTTCCAACCATCTTTATAGATTATCAACAATAAGACATTTCCAATCAAGACTTTAGATACCCATATGAGCAATTAAGAGTCTTAAGCATATTGAGTTTTTCTCACACAGTTTGGCATACTAGCTTTCATTTGAAACACGACACAAAGCCATAACATTTTAACACACATACCATTCTTGAACACATTCCCGAAGGATAACATAATGTGATAATACCATTCGGAACACATTTTGAATACATAATTATCGACACTTTGCTTACTCAGGACGATTGAATTTTTTGGGAACAACTCGAAACATGAGAATAAGAAACTTGAACCAACCATACTTGAAACTTACGAGAACATCATGAAATTCAATTATAAGAGAGTAGTTTAGCCAACAACGTAGATAATCTCAACTCTTGGACTTATCCAACAAAGATGGAAAATAGATACCCCTCATAATCCAATTATCCATTAACTTGTGGGTTACTCATATGGAAAATGAGACATGATGAGGAAATTAGCTTCCTATCTTGAGCTATATCGCACGATCTGGAGTACCAAGAAGTGTGAAATTCCTAAATTTCCAAGTAGCCTCCTCATTATAGATGTGGTCGACAACACACCAATAAGAAGGACTCTACCAGACATGGCTCCGAGACAACCTAGGACACTTTAAAACCTGGATCTGATACCAAGTTTGTCACACCCCAAAATAGAGGAGTGCGACCGATGCTCAACCGAATGAACCCGGCCGAGCAAGCCTGCTAGATTTCCTTCTACCCAAACTCATCCATGAATAAAGAGGAGATGTACTCCATTAATAAAACATTGAAAACACTTCATTAGCAACTTCCATTTCATTTCCATTAGCAGCTTCATTTATAATTTCCAAATTATTACAAGTTTATAGATATAATGAAAAACATGTTTTCCAAAGACCAACATTTCTAGTTCGATTCCCAAAATTGAATACCACCCACAACCTGTCTACGGAGACTTCAAGTGCAACAGAAGTGAAGAATGGAAGTGTCGGTGACAAGGCCCGGCTATACCTCATAGTACAAAATATAACGTAAGATGACTTAAAGCCCGGAATAGAGTAGGGCTCAGCAAAACCTGCTGAATAGAGAGTGACCGCTAATGAGGACCAAAGGTACTCGCTGATGAACCACCTGCATCCATTGAAAATGCAGCGCCCCCGATAAAAGGGATGTTAGTACATATGGAAAAGTACTAGTATGTAAAGCTAACTGTCCTCTTTCAAAATAGAATGCCAATATAAAAAAGGAAAACCATGGAAACAACAATCAACAATCAATGATATCCAATTTCCAAGTTAAGACATATTAATTTAAAAAATACAAAGATAATATTATTTTTTGTTGGGAGATCTTTAGCACCGATATACCATTGTTCACAATATCACCGTTCACAATACCAATCTTCACAATACCAATACCACCATACTTTTAGCACATAGTCTGATCACGACCGGATCGGCTAGGCCATCTCATCCGAGACATCAACCACAATCATAATTTCAATTACAATTTCAAGCACAATCACCACCATGTGTGCGGCATGGCATCCGATCATGACCCGATCGGCTAGGCCATCTCACCACAATGCCGTGTGGATCGACATCATCCTTTACTATCAATCATATCATCCCAACTAAGGGGAAACTATTTTATCACATCAATCTCATCCCAAATAAGGGGAATAATCACAATCCACTCCTACACCGGCACGTGTAGTTTCGGGGTTAGGTTATTTCAACCTGCCCTTCCTCAGTGACTATCGATACTCCCAAAAACATTTATGGTTTGCACACAAAGAAAATATAAATACAAATA
The DNA here is from genome assembly GCF_000715075.1 of Nicotiana tabacum. Lineage (NCBI taxonomy): Eukaryota > Viridiplantae > Streptophyta > Magnoliopsida > Solanales > Solanaceae > Nicotiana > Nicotiana tabacum. The sequence continues at coordinate 49,419 of NW_027438516.1, forward strand.
TATTTACCTCATAATCTTTCACATTGTATAAATCTCCATTAGTACTTTCAACCAATCACAACAAAAATATTCCCTTGGCTCTTTTGGCCATTCACAAGATTCATTATTCAAGGCACGGTGGCCATATTTGATATTCCGCACTTTTATTTCGTCCCTATCATGTATCATAATCATAAATATCAACACATATAATATTCTGAAAATCACAACTTTAAGTTCATTAGTAATGAAGACTTTAAACACAATGGATTTCTTTCCAAAAAATGGAGTAAAATGGTTGGCAATCGAAGCACAAGTTAAAATCATAAACGAGTAACACATCATTTACTATTGAATCACTTATCCACAAAAAGGGAAATACACAATTTCTACCCAAGAATAAGTAAGAAGACAAAACACATTGAAACTACTTACAACGCATAACATTAGTTAAAACAACCACATATGGGCATCCCCCATTCACTTATTTCACTTCCAACCATCTTTATAGATTATCAACAATAAGACATTTCCAATCATGACTTTAGATACACATATGAGCAACTAAGAGTCTTAAGCATATTGAGTTTTTCTCACACAGTTTGGCATACTAGCTTACATTTGAAACACGACTCAAAGCCACAACATTTTAACACACATATCATTCTTGAACACATTCCCGAAGGATAACATAATGTGATAGGAACATTCAGAACACATTTTGAATACATAATTCTCGACACTTTGCTTACTCAGGACGATTGAATTTATTAGGAACAACTCAGAACATAAGAATAAGGAACATGAACCAATCATACTTGAAATTTACGAGAACATCATGGAATTCAATTCTAAGAGAATAGTTCAGCCAACATACCTCACTTTGAACTTTCCTTAAATTACTACAATGTTCTAGAAATCCTTGAAACTACAATCTAATTAGAAACATAAAAAAAGTGAACCATAATTAGGAAGATATTCTTGATCTCGGCTAATTCAAGCATTTTATCAAACACTAGGTGTGCAAATAGGTTACAAGGTTCTTCCACAAGATTTATTTCACTTCACAAACCAATCCTTACTTATTTGAGCTCTACAATCTTCGCACAAACCTTATCAGTACATGCATGTATAAATAATACTCTTACACCCAAGAATCATACTCCCTATCACCCATCTTTTACCCCAAATGCAAAATTAAAGACTAGGGTTAGATCCTTACCTCTTGAGTGAAGATCTTGTGAAATTTCCTTATTGGAATTCCAAGCTTGGACAAGCTCTTGATGAACAAAGCACTTGAGCTTCTTCCTCTCTATAGAACACTCTCACTTCTACCTAAAAATATCTGGTTTTTGTCTTCAAAATGAGGACTAAAGGCTATTTATCAAAATGGGGTCGGGTTATAAAAATAGAAAAATGAACTCTCCGAACTCAGATCTGTGGTCGTAGAATGGACTGCAGAATGGGTATGCGGTCCACACAATGGACCGCAAAACTAGTGTCCAGAACTAGGCTAAACTTGTCAGTTTTGTGACCATTCTGCTTTCGCAGAATTGGCCGCAGAATCACATTCTGCTAACCTTTGATAATTTTGTCATAACTTCTTGTAGGAGTGTCCAAATAACAAACGGTTTAAGGCGTTAGAAACTAGACTCAAAGGTCTTTAATTTGAAAGGTGTTAATCACATAACCCCTTATATATATGTAGATATGCTTGCTCAAAGTTTGGTCTTGTGCGTACTCATTTGAAACTTTAGTCTATCATGTAATTTCCAACTTGACTTAGACTTAGGGCTCTCCTTAGAACCCGCATCACTTAAAATATGCCTCGTACACTTATTATCATATCAAATTGATATCCATCATATTAATAGTCCTCATCTATACATAAAATAATATAATTAGCACACATCAACTTTCTTAATAACACTTTAGTACTTCAAACTTTTTCGGGGTGCTACACAACAACCCAAACCTATAACCTTTCATGCTTTTCTATCAAACCCATCAACTCATATCTCATAAACATAGAGTCTATAATCATTAATCCGATGCTATAACCAATTAGAGGGTGATCGTTCAATCATCTTGAATTTGAGTTCTAGGGTTTCTTTTCTCGACAACAATATCTCAATCGAATACATAATGATTTGAATGGTTTACCCATATTAATAAGGTGTTGGTGAATTGAAATATACTTAGAATCAACATTAGAACTTACCTTGGATGATGGAGAGACCTTGGAGGATGTTGGGTTCTCGAGATCTTCCCTCTCTATAGAAACTTTATGGGTCTGGGTAGAGGGAACAAGGTAGGACCTTAAACATGACCCTTCAGGTGCGCGGCCATGCAGTTGAGGCCCAACTGCGCACTTGAACGTGCAGCAAGGGCGGTGGCACTGCAACGAGTGTGTTGTCGTGCACGTGATGGCTGAGCGCGGAGCTGAGCATGCATACTGTGCATTGTCTAGTAAAAAACACGTAAATTATTACACGGAGATCCATTCGGGCATTTCAAAGGACTACAACGTTAGTGCTTTATGTTTTCTTGAATTCCTAATAGATTTTCACTTGATAAAGCTGGAAGACAGACCTTCCATAAACTTTGTCGATTTTATGAATCTTATGCACGTCACTCTGTGTACTCATTTTACACATTCATGCCTAATCAAAAGATATGGAGTGTTACATGAAAATATTGCTGAGGAAGGGAATAGCTTTGGGAAGAGAGTATACTTGGGGGGAAGAGAAGTGACCTGAGAACTTCTGGGTGTCTGGGAACAAAGTGATCAGTTTTCGTGAGGTTTATTTGTTCTCTTAAAGAGACTATCTCTTTTTGCTGCTACTGGAAGAAATGGAAAAGAGAAGTAAGCGGCGGACAAATATCGTACTGCAAGCTAGCTAACTTGTGCTCTAAGGCTTTGATGAGTTTTGCATGCTGAGAAGGTTTCTCTACAACCTATTCAACTTTTTTCTCAATATTTTTCCACTTTGCTAAGCATTTTATTATGAGCGTGTGTAATATTTTTAAAAGTGCTATCTATGTTGTTCAAGATTCTATTTTGATAAATAGAATTTTTGGACTGCCAATTTATTGTTGATTCAATATCACTAGATGGTGGTTTTATCCTGATGGGAAAACAACATTCTTTTTGGGGATCTTGGGGGCATGATCTGCACCATCTTTACTAAAATGTTCAAGAGGTGGAAGATCATGGGTATTGTAATGACGCGGCCGGTCTTTTTGTTTATTGTAGCCCTGTTACCCTATTTATTGTATCTTCTATGTTTATTGTGGTTATGTGACTTTCAGGGTGGTTGGATTTGTTTCGGGGAAGTTTTGGAGTGAATCGGGACACTTAGTCCCAATGTTGGAAGCTTAAGTTGAAAGAGTTAACAAGAGTTTGGCTTTCATGTAGACAACTGTGTAATTGAGTTTTGATGGTTCTAATAGCTTCGTATGGTTATTTTGGACTTAGGCATATGTTAGGATATTGATTCGAAGGTCCGTAGGTTTGTTTGGTGCTTTTTGGCGAAAGTTGGAAAGTTGAAGGATTGGAAGTTTGAGAGGTTTGACCGAGTGTAGAATGTTTTGGTACCGGGTTTGGATTTTGGTTGCTGAAGTTGGAATAGGTATGTTGTCTCATTTGGGACTAGTGTGCAAAATTTGAGGCCATTCGAAGTTTATTTGATGCGGTTCAGCAACATTTTTAGAAGTTGGAAGTTCATTTATTTCATTGATGTGATTCATGATTTTGATGTTGTTTGATGTGATTTGAGGCTTTGACTATGTTTATATAGTGTTTTAGGACGTGTTGGTGTGTTTGGATGGTATCCTGAGGGCCTTAGGTGTGATTCAGATTGAAATTTAGACTTAAGGAAATGCTGATGGGTTCAAGTCTGCTGTAAGCGCACCTACGAGGCGCTGGCAGCAGTTGCGGGAACTTGTGCACTTCTGCGATGTCGGCTTGGTTGAGGAGAGATTGCAGATATGAAGTGAAATTTGGGGTGTTTAGACTATGTTGTTGGAGAGTGAGATGTGATGACTTGAGGGTCAATTTGTGGTTGGAATTAAATAATTTTGGTATGGTTGGACCCGTAATTGAATATGAGTTCGGATTTTTTGAATTTTGTCGGGTTCCGAGGTACGGCCCGGGGTTGACTTTTTGATTTTTTGTTAAAGATCTTAGCTTTACATATGGAATCAATTCCCATAGCACGTATTGATTATATTAAGTTGATTTTACTATATTCTTGTCGTTTGGAGGCCGATTCACGAGGCAAGGCTTGTTGGAGTATTGCTTTACGCGTTTTGAGGTATGTAACATTTCTAAACTTGGAATTGAGGGTATTTATCCTTGGAAAACATGTTATTTGTGTTGCGTTGGGGTGACACACATGTTAGGTGACAGGCGTATGGGTGTGAACAATTGATTTGTTTACGGTGTTGCTTTCAAGTCTTATGTTATCCGTGTAATTCCTACTTGTTAGAGTAATTGAGCTTTGATTCATTTGAGAAATCATGTTTAGGCTATGTGCTTATTCGATTGAGACATAATGACACTATTTACGTTGTTTGAGTTATATGCGTTAATAGTAATTTTACACTCAGTCATGGTTCTTCATTTGCATATCATATCTCAGTCTATCTTCATCAATTCATTGTTACATCGCATGTTATCATTGTTGGTCTGAGTGGTATGAGAATGTGAGCCCTTGAGACTTGAGATATTGATGATTGAGGTGGGCCTTAGGGTCGTGTTGAGAGTGTTATTATTGATCGGACTGCACGCTGCAGCGGGCCATATCAGGTTTATTACTATTATTATTATGTGGATTGGGCTGCATGCCGCATTAGCCCTTATTGGCTTTGATTAGCGATTGGGTAGGATCCGCCCCTGAGGAATCTGACATATCAATAGTTAGCGCAGGCATAATGATATGTACATGTACATTGGTGAGGGGCATTGATGCCAGACACCTGTACAGTAATGAGTGATTGGGAATATCACTGTAAAATCATTCATTTGACATGCATATTTGACGTGTAGGTATAGAGATATACCATTCCCCATGCTAGTTGTACCTGACTTGTTCCTATCGGTTTTGAACATGAAATCATGTCTAAATTTCTGTAATATGAACGAGTCAACTATGTTAATTCCTTTGAGTTATTTATTGTTATTGTCATTATTATACCTTTGTTGTCATTACATTGGAAACTGACTATCTTCTTCTGAGCTCGTGACTGCTTTCAGCCCAAGGGTAGTTCTGTTACTTATTGAGTACATGGGGCCGATTGTACTCATACTACACTCTGCACTTCGTGTGCAGATCCAGGTGCATCAGCACGTGGTGATCGCTAGATCCATGCTTGTACCTGGTTGGAGACTTAAAGGGTGCTATGACGACAACATGCATTGACTCTCTTTTCCTTTAATTTCTTCAGTACTATTCTATTACTCAGACAGTTCTACTAGAGATTTGTTTATGTTTGATACTCAGTAGTGCACATGTACTCATTGACACCAGTTTTTGGGATGGTTGTAGAAAATTTTCAATTATTGTTATCAGATACTTATGATATATTCAAATGAATAAGATATTATGAGACCGTTGGCTTGCTGGCAAGTAGTGTTAGGCACCATCGCGGCACCAATGGGAGTTTGTTTGTGACAAGTTAGTATAAGGGCACTAGGTTGCTTAGGTCTCACGAGTCATGAGCAGGTTTAGTAGAGTCTTGCGGATCAGTACGAAGAATTCTATACATATCTTTGAAAGTCTACCGAACTACTAGGAAACTTCACTTTCTTGCATTTACCCGCTCAATGCGGTTCTATGTTTCTCCTCCCAATTTCCTACTATTCTCGATAACTAGCACGGTATGGTTGGTGTAGATAAGGTTGCTTCCATCCCCATAAATAATTACCTCTTGATTATTCCTCTTAAACTTCACAACCCGGGGCAGAGTAAAATCAACTAACCCATATACGTGTATCCATGGTCTTACCGATAACAAGTTGTAGGTGGAGGATATCTCTAGCACTTGGGTTTTGACATCAAACCAGGTCGCACCCATCTGAATATAAAGATTGATTTCCCCAATACTGGCTCTCTAAGATCAATCGAACACCTTCACATTAATGCCTCCCATCCGTTTCTCATGTAGGCCTTTTCAAGTCTTTTCAAAGTAGTCAGTGAGCATATGTTCAGGCACGAACCTCCATCTATCAAGACACTGGCAATGAACTTATCTTCAAATTGCACAGTGATAAGCAATGCTTTGTTGTGACTCAACCCTTCTAGCGGTAGCTCACTTCGTGGAAAGTAATTTTGTGACTCTCTAGTACATGTCCTACCATGTTAGCCATCTCCCCGCTAGTGATACTGGTAGGCACATAAACTTTACTTAATACTTTAATCAAGGCATTTTTGTGTCACGACCCGACCTCGGGGAGCACGACCGGTGCTCAACCGAGATAACCCGGCCAAGCAAGCATGTACAATGCCTTCTACCCGAACATACCCAAGAGTAAAGAAAAGATATATTCTCATTAATTAGACTGAGAAGATCATGTGAACAACACCAAATTAATTACCAATAATTATGCCATTTATAAGTCTCCAAAACAATACATTACACATTCATAGTTTAGGAGTGGAACGCGTGATACAATTACAACATTATAAGTTTGACTTCCCCATAACCAAGGTACAACGCGCACTATGTCTATGGAGCCTTTAATAGATACAAAAAGAGTAGCGCGATAGAGCCGAAAACAAGGCTCCGGCTGTACCTCAAAATAATATACATAGAGGATAGGAGATATAAGACCCCGAAATGAAGGGGGCTCACCAGGTCAGCTGAGGAGAGGGTGTACTGCTATCACTGATCAATACCGCCTAATGTGGAACCACCTGCATCCATTAAAGATGCACCGCCCCCAGCAAAGGGGACGTTAGAACATATGGAATTAGTACTAGTATGTAAAACTAAACACACTCCCAATAGAACAAGTAATAGTAAAATGAGAAGGAAACATGAAATCAACGAGAGCCTTAAATAGTATTAAAGTGCCAACTTAAGAGAAAGATAAATTTCAGGTAAGTTTCAATATTTTGAAGTTGGGAGATCTTTAGTACCGATACACCACCGTGCTTTTAGCATGGAGTCCGATCTCAGCCCGATCAAGTAAGCCATCTCACCTCGAGACAGCCAACCACAACACCACCATGTGCTATGGCGTCCGATCTACGCCCGATCTGCTAAGCCGTCTCACCATAATTCGGTTTGGGTCGACATTTTATCAAACCTCACTAGCAGTAATCTCATCCCATTTAAGGAGAAATATCTCAACAAATCAATCTCATCCCATATAAGGGGAAAACAATCTCATAAAATCAACACGGGGATTTACCCTTCAATCACTCCTACACTGGCATGTGTAGTTTCGGGGTTAGGTTATTTTGAACTACCCTTCCTCGGTTACTAAACGATACTCCCAAAGCATGTATTATTTAAAGGATTTACAACTCACTTCATAATCTTTCACATATTTTCCCATTTCATTGGCACTAGTGGCCACGATTGTAATATCATTCTCGGCATGTCGACTGCATTTTATATTTCATACTTACCTCTATAACATTCAAGTGTTACCAGGGATTATCATTAATAAGTGAATTTGAAATCAAGACTTTAAGTACACATACGAGCAAACAAAGGTCTTAAAGACATTGAGCTTCTCTTCCACAATTAGGTATACTGACTTGCAATTCAAACATGATTTTAAATCACAACACCTTTTGTACATTGATCATACCATATTACATTCTCGGAGTGAATCATGATCTGATAGGAACATTTGGAACAAATTTTGAGTGCATACATCTTTCAACACAAGACTTATTTTAGAATAATCAATTTTATTAGGAAGGACTCAAAACATGAGAAATAAGAAATTGAGCTAACCATAGTCGCAACTTGCGAGGATATCGTGGAAATAGATTCTATAAGAAGAGTTTAGCCAACATACCTCGCTTATGCTTCCTTACATTACTACAATGATCCAAGAATACTTGCGACTTCAATCTATTAGAAACATGACAAATTTGAACCATAATTAGGAAGATATTCGGGGTTTCAACTGATTTGAGCATTTTATCAAGCACTAGGTGTGCATTAAGGTTTCAAGGTTCTCCTATGGTGGAATCCTTAATCCCACAACCCAATGTTTACCCATTTGAGCGCAATAAACTTCCCACCAACCTTGATGGTACATGCATGCATAAATAATACTGAAGAATCGCACTTCTCATTACCTACTTTCAGTCCCATCCCGAAATTGAGGTCTAGAGAGTAGAACCTTACGTCTTGGATGAAGACCTTGCAATTTTTACTTGTTGAATTTCAAATCTTGAGCAAGGGTTGATGAACAAAGAACTTAGGCTTCCTCCTCTCTCTCTAGAGCACTCCCCTCACTCTAAAATGAAGATCTTTGCCTTCTAAATGAGACCCAATGGCTTTTAATCAAATGGGGTCGGATTTTAAAATTTTGAAAACGGACCCTTCAAACTCAACTCTATGGTCGTAGAGTGCACCATAGATCAGGTTTGTGCACCGCAACATGGACCGCAACAATGGTCCCAAAAACTGGGCTACTCTGGTCCAGTTTGCAACCCACATATCAATTATGCGACGACAAAATGGACCGCAGAATCTCCCTTCTAAACTCTTCATGTTGGTTATGCGACGGATGTGCGGCCCAAGAAACGATTATGCGATCGTATAGTTGACCGCAAAACAAACTCCAAAATTGGCCCATTTTTGTGCTTCTCTCCACGGCGGATCTGCGGTCCGCGGAGAAGTTCTGTAGCCGCATAATGGATCGTACAAATGCCCTATTATGCAACATTTTTTTCTTCAACTCCCCAAAACTCCAGGTTTTAGGTGAAATTTTACGCGGCCTCACATCCTTCCCCGCTTAGGATCATTCGTCCTCGAATGAGGGTCAAAATCCGCAATTAGCATCCAATGTGACCCCACTGTTACTTCTCACACCAGCAGTTCCAAATTCTTTCCTAACTCCCTGAATTTTAAAAACTTTCGCAAGAGTCTCCCCTGTAATTGGGCCTATCTACCTACTAGAGAATCCCAGAACCAGTCCTAGAAACATAACCACAACACGACGATGTAAATCAACATGGAAACAACACCGGCCACAATGCCATAAACATTACATTAAAAAAGAGTATCCTTAACATAAGTTGTACAGGGGAAACATAATTTGTAGAAAGTTAGCTTTTAACATTTTTCATGGACACAAGTACATAGCTACTCAAACAAATGAGAATACGCCTTCTTCATCTCTTCCTCAGCTTCCTAGGTGGCCTCTTCGACCTGTTGCTTTCGCCATAACACTTTCACGAAGGCAATCTATTTGTTTCTCAGCATTAAGGCTTGCCTATCAAGAATGGTAACTAAAATCTCTTCATAAGTCAATTCCTCGTTAACCTCTATAGTCTCCTCTGGAACAATAAGCGACAGATCTCCAACTAACTTCTTCAACATGGATACATGAAACACCGGGTGCACTAAAGACATCTCTAGAGGTAGTTCTAGCCTATAAGCCACCTGACCAATCCTCTGAATGATTCTATATGGTCAAACATAACTCGGACACTATTTTCCTTTCTTAGCAAATCACATTATACCCTTTATGGGGAAAACCTTCAAGAATACCCAATCATCCTCTTGGAACACCAATTCCCTATGATGTACATCCTGATAGGACTTCTAATGGCTTTGGGAAATTTTCAACAATTCCTTAAAGATCTTAACCTTCTCCATAGCTTGATGCACGAGTTCGGGCCCTATCAACTCTACTTCCCCAATCTCGAACCACCCAATAGGAGATCATGATCTCCTGCCATATAGAGCCGCGAATGGCGCCATCTGAATGTTATCATGATAACTGTTGTTGTAGGCAAATTCTATGAATGGAAAGTGATCATCCCAGCTACCCTTAAAATTGATAACAAAAGCGCGTAACATACCCCCAAGCGTCTGAATGGTCCGCTCTACATGCTCGTCGATCTGTGGATGGAAAGTTGTACTAAGATTCACTTGATTACCCAAACCTTGCTGATATTTCCTCAAAAATTTAGCTGTGAAATGTGACATTCGATCGGAGATAATAGAAACTTGAGTGCCATGCAACCTGACTATTTCCTTCATATACAACTAAGCATACTGTTTCACAGTGTTGGTAGCCTTAACAAGTAAGAAGTGTGCCGATTTGGTAAGTCGGTCCACAATCACCTAAATCTAGTCGAACTTGTGAGGCATGCGAGGTAGTCCCACCACAAAATCCATATTGATCATCTCCCATTTCCACATCGGAATTTCTATGTTCTGTGCCAACACACCAGACTTTTGATGTTCAGCCTTTACTTGTTGACAATGTGGACATCTTGCCACAAATTCCGCTACATTCCTCTTCATATCGTTCCACTAGTAGACTTCCTTAAGATCATGGTACATCTTTGTACAACATGGATGCACGGAATACCTGGAAGTGTGAGCCTCGATCATGATTCTTTCCCAAAGACCATCTACATCAGGAACACATAATTGCCCTTGGTACCTTAGCATACAATCATCCATGCCAAGTGAAAAAACCATAGTCTTATGTTTATGAATTCCCTCCTTCAACTGTACCAACAACGGATCGTCGTACTGCTTCTCCTTGACTTCCACAACAAGCGATGATTCGGCCATATGTTTCACAATTAATCCTCCTTCACTAGAGTCCGCAAGAAAAACTCCAATACTAGAAAACTGGTGAATTTCCTTAGCCAACGAACATTGATATGTCTCTAAGTGAGCCAAACTACCCATGGATGTTTGGCTAAGAGCATCCGCTACGACATTAGCCTTCACCTGATGATATAGAATATAATCGTAGTCCTTGAGTAACTCAAGCCATCTTCTCTAACTTAGATTCTATTCCTTCTGTTTGAAAATATATTGAAGGCTCTTATGGTCCGTGAATATATCCATATGGACCCCATACAAATAATGACGCGAAATGTTTAATGTAAAAACCACCGCCGCGAGCTCTAAGTCATGTGTTGGATAGTTCTTCTCATGATTTTTGAGCTGCCTAGAGGTGTTAGCGATCACCTTGCCATGTTGCATCAATACACACCCTAGTCCGATTCTTGAAGCATTATAATATACCACAAACCCATATGTACCTTCTGGTAGGGTCAACACCGGTGTTGTAGTCAATCTTGATTTCAACTCCTGGAAGCTCTTTTCACAAGCACCATTGGAACTTAACTACCTTCTACGTCAATTTAGTAAATGGGGAGGCAAGGGTAGAGAACCACTACACAAAATTTATGTAATACCTAGCTAAGCCCAAGAATCTAGAAATCTCAATTGGTGTTGTAGTCCTCGGCCAATTCTTCACAACTGCGATCTTCTGCGGATCAACCTTAATTCCTTATCTGGAGATGACATGACCCAAGAATATGACATATTCAAGCAAAATTTCACACTTCGAAAACTTCGCATACAACTTGTGCTAATATAGTGTCTGTAGAACTGCCCTGAGATGATCGACATGGTCCTTTTGACTTCGTGAATATACAAGAATATCGTTAATGAAACCTATCACAAAGGAGTCAATAAAAGGCTTGAAGACTCGATTCATAAGATCCATAAAAGCTGGTGGGGCATTTGTTTGCCAAAAAGACATTACCAAAAATTTGAAGTGCCCATATCGGGTCATGAAAGTTGTTTTCGCAATATCCTGTTCCCTCATCTTCAATTGGTGATACCCTGATCTTAGGTCAATCTTGAATAAATACTTAACACCCTGTAAGTGGTCAAACAAGTTAGCTATCCTTGGTAGTGGGTACTTATTCTTAATTGTGACCTTGTTGAGTTGCTGACAGTCAATACACATTCTCAAAGACCCATCTTTCTTCCTTACAAAGAGAACTGGTGCACCCCAAGGAATAACATTCGGTCGGATGAAACCCTTCTCTAACAAGTCCTTCAACTGCTCCATTAGTTCCTTCAATTCTGCTAGTTCCATTATATAGGGTGGAATAGATATAAGATGTGACCTGGCATCACATCAATTCCAAAATCAATCTTCCTATCTGGTGGGATCCCAATGGGCCATCAAGAAAGACCTCCAGAAATTCATTCACCATTGGCACAGACTCAAGTGTAGGAACCTCAGAATCAGTGTCAGTAACCCAAACCATAAGGTAAATACACCCTTTATTGATCATCTTCGTGGCCTTAAGATAAAACTACCCTTCGGCACTATATCATCCCCATTCCATTCAATAAATGGCTCATTTGTGAATATAAACCTAACGGTCCTAGTTCGACAATCAAGCTTGGAAAAACATGAATAAAGCCAATCCATCCCCATTATTACATCAAAAACGACCATTCCTAATTCAATGAGATCAGCCATGGTGTCCCAACCATACACCATGACGACACAATCCCTATAAACCTGCGTGACCACAATAGACTCACCAACTAGAGTAGATACAGAGAACGACTCATGATGCTATTCCGGTTCTATCCCAAATTCCATAGCAACATAGGGAGTGACATATGACAAAGTGGAACCGGGATCAATAAGGGCATATACATCATGATATTGGAAAGTCAATATACCTGTGACAACATCTGGAGAAGCCTCAAAACTCTGGTTACCCCTCATAAAATAGAAACGGTTGGATCCTCCCGAACTCTGTGCACCATCCCTAACTACACCATGCTCTGTGGGTGCTGGAGTGCCTCGAACTGGAGAAGGTGTTGCAGATATAGTGGCGGCAGAATCGGATGGTTGTGCCGTACCTCTTCTCACAGTCTGGCGGGACAAACAACAATCCCTCTGAATGCGACCCCTGATACCGCACCCGTAGCATATCGGCTGGTCCGTGAAGCAGACCCAAAAATATATCTTCCCACAACTAAGGCATGGGGGCCTCCGCTGCTGCTGGAATCTCCTTCCAGGCCGACCCTACTGGTAGGATCCCCTATTGCCCTAACTGGTCCTGAAATGACTCCGCTGCTGCTGACTGGGGCCTGCTGGCTGTGCACTGATCAAAGACTAAGTAAAGGGCTGGGATGTCCCTGACGACCCTCCATTCTATTCTTCAATTTGCGGGTCTCCGCATCTTGAGGAATTGCCACCATCATCCCTTAGTTCATATTAGAATTCAATGCAGCTGTAGCAGCCTCAATGATAACCTTGGGGCTGAGGCCCTGCACAAACCGGTGCACTCTTGCCTCCATAGTGGGAAATATGCAAATGGCATACATGGACAAGTGCGCGAACCACATATGATACTCTCACACACTTATGCTACCCTGCTTCTGGCTCTCAAACTCAGCGACATGGGCTGCCTTAGTCTCGGCGGACAAGAAATGGTCAATGAAGGTGTTGGCAAACCCACTCCACCTCGCCGAAGGGCTCCCCTTCTCACGGGAGTCCTCCTATAACTCAAACCAAGAAGAGGCCACCCCTTTCAGGAGGTAGGAGTCCAACTCCACTCCCTCTGTATTAGTAGCACGCATAACTCGAAGGGTCTTGTGCATCTCATAAGTAAAGTTCTGTCAGTCCTCCTCAGGATCAGTACCTATGAACACTGGAGGATCCAACTGAAGAACATGTCCACCCTAGAACTAGCGGAATCCCCTGGCTGAAATGAAAAAGTAGGTGCAACATTCGATCTCTGGGTCTGGGAAGCCACTATCTGAGTCAACATCTGTATGGCTCCCCTAAGATCCCCATCAGAGACACTGGGACTGGAAGTTGGGGCAGGAGGTTGAACAACTGCACCCTTGGTAGGAGTTGGGATTGGTGTAGTTGAAGCAGGAGTAGTAGAATCAAGCGGTGTTGTAGCTGGGGGAATATCCTCACCCCTCGGGTGCTCACCCGCATCATCAGGTATAGAATCAACTATCACTCCTAGGGTGGCATTGGCTCCTTTACCAGTTCTTGCTTTCTTCCTAGGTGCCATATAAGGAAAATTAGAGTAATGCACGAGTTCGAGGAGGAATAATCTTATAATCATCTCTATTATACGATCAAGAACATCAAAGAACAGAATAATTCCTAAATGCCCAAGTTGCCTCCTAATTATATATGTAGTCGACAACACACAAATAAGAAGGACTCTACTAGACACGGCTCTGAGACATCCTAGGACAATTTAAAGCCTTGGGATCGGATACCAAGCTTGTCACGCCCTAACCTCGGCCAAGCACGCCTCTACAATGCCTTCTACCAGAATGTACCCATGAGTAAAGAGAAGATATATTCTCATTAATTAGATTGAGAAGATCATGTGAACAACACCAAATTAATTGCCAATAGTTATGCCATTTATAAGTCTCCAAAATATTACGTTACACATTTATAGTTTGGGAGTGGAACGCGCGATACAATTACAACATTACTAGTTTGACTTCCCCATAATCGAGGTACAATCCACACTATGTATACGGAGCCTCTAATAGATACAAAAAGAGAAGCGTGATAGTACCAAAAATAAGGCTCCAGCTATACCTCAAAACAATATGCATAGAGGGCATGAGATACAAGACCCGAAATGAAGGGGGCTCACCAAGTCAATTGAGGAGTGGGTGTACTGCTACCACTGATCAATACCGCCTGCTGTGGAACCACCTGCATCCATTAAAGATGAAGCACCCCCGGCAAATGGGTCATTAGTACATATGGAATAATACTAGTATGTAAAACTAAAAACCCTTTCAATAGAACGAGTAACAGTAAAATGAGAAGGAAACATGAAATCAATGAGAGCCTTAAACCGTATTAAAGTGCTAAGCTAAGAGAAAGATAAATTTCAGGTAAGTTTCATTATTTTAAAGTTGGGAGATATTTAGTACCGATACACCACCGTGATTTTAGCAAGGAGTCCGATCTCAGCCCGATCGGCTAAGCCATCTCACCTCGAGACATCCAATCACAACACCACCACGTGCGCGACATGGCGTCCGATCTCTGCCCGATCAGCTAAGACGTCTAACCACAATGTCGTGTGGGTCGACATCATATCACATCTAGCTAGCAATAATCTCATCCCATTTAAGGAGAAATATCTCAACACATCAATCTCATCCCATATAAGCGGAAAAAATCTCATCACATCAACACAGTGATTTAACCCTCAATCACTCCTACACCGGCACATATAGTTTCGGGGTTAGGTTATTTAGACCTACCCTTACTCGGTGACTAACCGATACTCCAAAATCATGTATTATTTAAAGGATTTACAACTCACTTCATAATCATTCACATATCTTTCCATTTCATTAGAACTAGGGACCACAATTGTAATATCATTCTCGGCACGTCAATTGTCTTTCATGTTTCATACTCAACTCTATAACATTTAAGCGTTACCATGGATTATCATCAATAAGAGCATTTCAAATCAATACTTTAAGCACACATATGAGCAAATGAAGGTCTTAATCACATTGAGCTTCTCTTCCACAATTAGGTATACTAACTTGCAATTGAAACATGATTTTTAAATCACGACACCTTTGGTACATTGATCATACCGGATTATATTCTCGGAGGGAATTATGATATGATAGGAACAGTTGGAACACATTTAGAGTGCATACATCTTTCAACAAAACACTTATTTTAGAATAATCAATTCTATTAGGAAGGACTCGGAACCTGAAAAATAAGAAATTTCGCCAACCATAATTTTAACTTACGAGGACATCATGGAAATAAATTCTACAAGAGATGTTTAGCCAACATACCTCGCTTGAGCTTCCTTAAATTACTATAATGCTCCCGGAATCCTAGCGACTTGAATCTATTAGAAACATGACAAATTTGAACCATAATTAGGAAGATATTTGGGGTTTCAGCTCATTGGAGCATTTTATCATGCATTAGGTATACATTAAGGTTTCAAGATTCTCCTATGGTGGATTCCTTAAACCCACAACCCGATGTTTAGCCATTTGATCTCAATAACCTTCCCACCAACCTTGATTGTGCATGCTTGCATAAATGATAGTCAAGAATCACACTTCCCATTACCTACTTTCAGTCCAATCCTGAAATTGAGGGTTAGGGAGTAGAATATTACCTCTTGGGTGAAGACCTTGCGTGTTTTACCTGTTGAATTTCAAAGATTGAGCAAGGGTTGATAAACAAAGTACTTGGGGCTTCCTCATCTCCCTCTAAAGCATTCCCCTCACTCTAAAATGGTAGATTCTTCCCTTCTAAACGAGACCCAATGGCTTTTAATCAAATGGGGTCGGGTTTTAAAAATGAGAAAATGGACCCTATGAACTCAACTCTGCAGTCGCAGAGTGCATCGCAGATCAAGTCAGCGGCCCGCAAAATGGACAGCAGAACTGTCCTAAATATTATGCTGGTCTAGTCTAGTTTGTGGCCTGGTCTGTGGCCCGCATATCAATTATATGGCTACAAAATGGACCGCAAAATCTCCCTCTAAAAATCTTCATGCTGGTTCTGGGACGGATGTGTGGCCCGCGAAACAATTATGCGGTCGCATAGTTGCCTGCAAAACAAAATCCAAAATTAGCCCATTTCATTGCTTCGCTCCGCGGTGAATCTGCAGTCCGTAGAGTAGTTCTACTGTTGCATAATGGACCGTTGAAATGCTCTATTCTACAACAATATTTTCTTCAACTATCCAATGCACTGTTTCACCAAAAATTCTATACTGCGGCGAGTCTACAACCCTCAAATGCATTAGTCCACCTAGAAACCACGAAATCCCATATTTTAGGTGAAATTTTACGAGGCCTTATATTTTGTGTGCGTCTGAATTTGTAACAACGTCAAGATGGATATCTAGGCAAGAGTTTTGTTCAAGTGGTCAACAATAGAGTACTCCCTCACTTGTACCTTCTTCCAAAGATCGTCAGTGTTTATCTCAATGACATGTGGCTTAGATGTAGTTTCTTAGCTTGTTCTTCCAAGATTCTTAGGTGTATAAACTCTGCCAGTTCTGGTCATACCTTACGCAACACCTGACTCTTCCATATTGGCTTTTCCTTTGCTTTTTGCCTCCACCACATAATACCATGGGAAGGCATCACACTGATAAGACAGGTTGGAGCTACAATCACAGTGAATGGCGTGGCCACCTTGACCTCAAACAGTGCCTGGGTTTTCACCACAATCGGTGAGAGGGTGACTTGAGATGTTTTTGGAGCATCCCCCTCTCGAATAAGTCCTATGGATCCCTCTTGATCCCGTTCCTCATCAGTTTCTATCACAATCACTACCTGACACCTATGATCCGGGAGAGGGTTATTTCGGATATTTGGTACGACTTCCTTTGCTTGTATAACCTTGGTGTTGATCAGTGTCTGAATCTTCTCCTTCAACATGCGGCATTACTCAATGGTATGACCCTTCATACCTTAATGATAGGCACAAGTTTTGGTGGGGTTAACCCACTGGGAATGATTCATGGATTTGGGTAGTTTGGGGTATTATATGTATGGTAGGTAGTGACAGGGTATTGGTATTTTGGAGGTGAGGGTTGATGTGTGGGTGAAGGTTTTTGGTATGTAAAAGGAGACTTAGGGACCTGGGCTACCATCATGGCACCCACTTCTTTCTTTGTTGACATACCTCATGATTGTAAGGCTTTGTTTGTGGCATGTAGTGCCTCGAAATTGGTCATCATCCAGCTCTTGATTCCTTCTTCTATCCTTTCTGCAACCTTGATAATGACTGAGAACTTATGATTCTCGACAACCACCAACCTTTCATAATACTGCTGATCTTGAGCTTTGACAAAGAACTTGTTCATTTGTTCTTCTTCAAGTGGCGGCCTCACCTTGACGGCCTCTGATCTCCAATGAGTAGCATACTCGTGGAAGGTTCCTGTTGGCTTCTTTTTGAGGTTCTAGATATAGAAAATATCTGGTGCATTCTCTAAATTGAAACTGAATCTGTCCATGATATCCGATGCCATGCTCACCCAATTCGCCCACTTCTTTGGATTCTGGATGATGTACCAAGATAATGCGTCTCCTGTAATACTTCGCATGAACAGTTTCATGTGGATTTATTCATTCTTACCCACTCCCACAATCTTGTCACAGTAGGTTCTCAGATGCACCTTAGGACCACTAGTGCCATCAAATATCTCAAATGTAGGAGATTTGTAACCCTCTAACAATTCTACATCCGGCTGGATACATAAGTCTTCGTAATTCAAACCTTTAACACCCTTTCCCGTCTTTAGCACTCTGGACTCTCCCTGTCAGTTTCTTGAATTCTTCTACCATTTTTGGAATGTGCAGATCCTTCTCGATCTGCTCCGGTATGTATAGGGTTTGTTGCGGGGTATGGGGTAAGGTTTCCACGTATATCGGGTTGCCTTGATGAGTTCTTGGAACTTGGGTATATGGGTGATCATTGATTGATGTTTGAGGGGGATCAAAGGTAAGTTGTGGTGCATTTTGAGGAGTTTGATTAGTTGTGGTTTGTGGATACTGGGTCGGGTAATGGTGTTGTTGTTGAGGGGTTTGCACTGGTGGTGGGATTTGATTTTTAGTAGGTGCGGGATTGTGATACTAGTGTATTGCAGGAGGATTTTTTGTAACTATGGGTGGTGGATTTTGGTTTTGGTTGTTTTGCGGTGGTGTTTAGTTTTGAGTGGTTGTGTCTTGCTGGTTGATGTTAAGGACATTTAGAGTAAGGGAAGGGTTTGCCAGATTTCGGCCCTACTCAAGCTCACCCTACAACTCCAAGATTTTCTGCTCCAAACGTAAGACCTACTCATTCTGTCATGGCGAATGTCTTCCGTCTAAGGTTTCAACATTCTGTGCCATGGTAACATTGTCTTTTTGGTTACCACTTAGATCATCCATCTTCCCTTTGCCTTTGCTTTTCGGGTCGTTAGGTGAAGGAGGAAGTGGAGGACCTTTGGATATGGTGTGGTATGCTGATGAGGCTAGAATGCACGGACCAACCTTTGGGAATGGGACTAATCAAAAGAAATAGGCAAAAGGTAACCAAGTTAGTAAGACGAAGTAAAAGTGTGTTTGCAATAATTAAGCATGTATCACATAAGGTTATGCAATAATTCATGTCCTAATTTGGGGAACTCATTATGCCTGAGGTAGGCCTAAGCGACACATATACTTGGAGAAAACTCATGCCAACGTTTCCTCACTCCATTAATGCGAAAATAAGCCAAATAAATATTTCACTAATGGCATTAAGCCTTATTACATCGAAATCTAATCTAGTCTAGAAAGAAGTAAAAAACATTATCTCTTAGTCTACTTGGTCCCTAAAGGACATTCTCCATGCTTGGCTCTCTTGACTCCATCAATCACGTTTCCCAAATTGCACATGTCGAGTATCAGGTACGCCATTGCTAACTTCCCTCCTTCATCTGAATCCATGCCTTGACAATCCCAAAGCCTCTTTCTCATCTTCCCCTCTAGCTCCATCAGTCCTTGTTCTAGATGTTCCAAAAATTCTGTCGACTTATTTGCAATTTCCTTCAATTCTCCGATCGCTTCCATATCCACCTTATGTTGGTCTATATTTTTAGCTTCGGATATGAACACCCTTTTTTGTAGCCTCTTGTACTTTACCTGCACCTCACCCACCTTATCAACGATCCTATCTTTCAGATTGATCCCTTGTCTAACGTCCCCAGCTATGTCATCCTCCAACCATGCGAGATAGTAGTACATATGACCGGCGTGAACCCGTCTGGCTCAGTAGTCTCTCCTTCCATGATGATCTTTTGGTTCGACATGAGTTGTGCTTCGAACTTGAATGGGATGACATCTCTTTTGAAATATGCTTTATACTGAACCATGTTGGAAAGGTATGAATTATTTCCTCCAACTTGTATCATTATCCGTATAGGAGTGTAAGGGTAGATTACTCCCAGCCCCATCAGTACTAAATGAGTGGTTCCTTTGGACCTGATGATGAACTCACTACTAGGAAACCATTCAAATATCTAATGCAATTGCTCTTCTGTCAGGTTGCTGAAGAAACGCACCCAACCTACAGCATTTTCAGGCTTTGCAAACCTGTTTGAGATGAATGTCATCTTCTTTGAATGATGATAGGCAATGTAGTCATTCAGTGGCCTTCGTAGAAGCTCCTGGCGATAATCACCCCTCTGAAAGTGTTCGAGCAGCCAAACGTGAGCAAGCGATTACTACCGTCGAAGTGCCCGAAGTCATTCTTGCACCGATCCAGAGCATGGTACACCTCAGCTAAAATCATCGGGATGATAGTGTACTTCTGCCCCTCGATACAATCCATTAAGTTCCTGTCGACCATGGCTAAGCGAGTACGAATTCTTCCCCCTTGCACTAGAAAGATCAATAAAGCCAAGAAATAGACTATGAATGGTACACCCCATATTTTCGTATGATAAAGTTTTGTCCTGAGTTAATCGACGTAAGTTCAGTAATGGGATTATTTTGCGATTATAAGCATTATGCTATATCAAACAAGTGACGAGTAATTTCGTGAAGGTGAGAGGGTAAGCAAATTGAAGAAAATGAGTTTCGTCAAAGTTTTCCATTTTGGGATAAAATATGGCCCGAGCTAAAATACCCGGTATTTATGGACTAGTACCATACAAGGTACCACATGGCCATGATAGTAAGGTGTATAAGGTATGTTAAAAGTGAGTAGCATTTTAAGTAAGTTGAGCTAATTCTTAGTTATGTGGGTAATTAGTTAATTATTGGTTAATGGGGGAATTAACTAGTTAATTAACAATTAGTGATTAATTAATTAGAGATATGGGATAATGCCTAACAAGCTCAAAACGTGGCAGCCCCTTTCTTTTATTTAAGTGACTTTTACCTTATAATTGTAAGGGGGCAACATTTAAGAGAATTGCACCTTATCTCATCTAGTCGAAGAAGTGTTATCAAGAAAGAAATATGACAAAGGATGTCACGTGGCAGCAACGCCTTGTCCATATTATAACTCTTATAATTGAGTGGAAAGGTGGCATATTTATTAATATGTGGCTTAGTCTTTAGTCATAACATAAAATTACTCAATAATTCATACGGATTTTTATACAATTGACCTTTCTAATTCAAGAGAAAGGTAACAAATATTCACGCAAAGTAGGCAACGGATATTCACGCAAAGGATTCAAGAATTCAAGTGAGAAATTCCTTAAGCACCTTAACAACGTGATTCTTTCAAGCAATTCGTACGAGATTTCAACCAAACTTATTGCAACCAAACAATTCCAACGAGAATTGTTAGAACCGTAGCAACGTAAAATTTTGTGGTTCTAAAGGAGTACGGTGCAACCTTTTCCAAGAATATCATACTGATTCTTCCCTATTCCAGGTATGTTAAGTCTATTCCTTCTTTCCTTTTGGCATGATCCAAATGATACAAACAACACATGCAAAATACGCAACTTTCATAAATGACTCTATTCATAGAAATACTAGGGATGTCTATATTCTTGATTCCCCATGTGAATTATTATTATATTCTGTGTTCATGGGTCCCAGAAAAATACGTATTTGATAAAGTTTGTCCGAAAGGAATATTAATTTTATGATATTCGAGAAATCTTATTAATGTATTGCTTATGCATTTTATGCATTTATACATGTACATTGACCCATGACCAGAAGGCGTTATATACGCGTATATATATATATATATGTATATGGGATATGGAAAAAGGTAACGACGTTATATACGCACCACCACCTGATCAGCTGGTATACATTGATGATTTGCCCACAGTGGCCGAAATGATATGATGGGATGCCCTCAGAGGCTTGGTGATGTTATGAACACTTATACCTATGCATGGTATGACATTTATACGCATATGCATGACGTTATAAAAATGAAATGATTCACAAAGCTATGCAGAAGTACATGTGCAGTCTTTTACTGCATGTTTCTCTCATGTATATTATTTACTGATTTTCATTCCTTACATACTCGGTACATTATTTGTAATGACGTCCCTTTTGCCTGGGGACGCTGTGTTTCATGCCCGTAGGTCTCGATAGATAGGTCGAGAGTCCTCCAAGTAGGCGATCAGCTCAGCGGAAGATATTGGTACACTCCATTTGTTTTGGAGTTGCTTATGTGGTCAGTATGATTAGGATATGTACTGATTAGTATGGCTGGGCCCTGTCCCGGCCTTTATGACATTTATGTACTCTTAGAGGCTTGTAGACATATGTCATGTATGTGAAAGATTGTACGGCCTTGTAGGCCTATATTTTGAGTTTATAAATGATGATATTGGCCTATTAGGCCCGTATGTCACGTGTATATTAAGATGTAATAAGAAAGATATGTTATGTTGGTACTCGGTTGAGTAAGGTACTGGGTGCCCTTCGCGGCCCATTGGTGTGGGTCGTGATAAAAGTGGTATCAGAGCAGTTTTGTCCTAGGGAGTCTACAAGCCGTGTCTAGTAGAGTCTTGTTTATGGGTGTGTTGTGCACCACACTTATAAGCAGTAGGCTACAGGGCATTTAGGACTATCACCCTTTGTTATTACCCTAGATTGTGTGGTGGAGCTTAGTTGTAAGAACTCAATTTCCTAAACTTTATTTTATTCGGAATACGACAATGCCTACATCTACAAAGACGTTTGGTAATAGATATAGCTGTGGAAGTGTTGAGTTAGAGGAACTCAATTTTTGCATCATGTTTATGATGGATAAATATGAGGTATTCAGTAGATCAATAATATCTATCCACCCCTATGGTGAAAGTCAATGAGAGATTCAGAAGATAGATACAAGTTTCAACAAGTAAAAGCAGCAAAATGAAGAAGGGTACGAGGCGCCCAGTTAATGAAGATTATTAGTATTTACAATTTAGGTAGAGGTATATAAGCTTTTTGAGTTACCTTCAATAATAATAGAGGTATGTACAATTGGCCACACCTATCTCATTTATACCCTATGGGGTCTAAAAAAATAATATAAGAGAAGGACGGATATCAGGGTCCGACTGGGGTTTGAGTGACCCAAAATAGTGGATGAATTATTACGTTAGTTGATGTTTTCCGAAGGATATTGCAAATGTGCTAATAGATCTCTTGGTGAGACACCTAGGTTGTGCACTTTAAAATCGTACAGCTAGATATGAGCACTACAAAGATAGGCACTAGAAGCCTTGAAGGGATAAATATTACCTAAGTGCGGTTCCCGTCCTTAGTAGAGCGAGAATGTTAGGCAACCCGAAGAGCCATGGGATGGAGCAAGGAGAGCTAAAAGCAAAAGAATGTCTCGTTGGAGTTTTCCGAATAAAGTGATAGACATAAATGTTAGCAGGGAAATAAAAAGAGAGTTAATGAAGCATTATGAGTAAGATGTGATACATGGATGACAACGGTAGATTAAAAAGATGACAATATTACATAGTCTATAGTCAAGTGAAGGAAAAGATGAGAGATGACAAGCCTTGAGACAACAAAAGAGTATAGGCCATAAAGTCATCTCGTCACTTCGAGAAATAAATTTGTGACTCCAACGCAACTACCTGAAGGAAAAGTTAGACCTAGAGTAATAGAAATCAGTATGGACTGGTGAACAAGGTAAACTAAATATGAATTAGGGATTGAGTGATTTGATAATGATTGACATCATGAGAATTTCAGATTTCATTCCAGTAATAACAGAGTAGACAACAGATGAAGATTCATGAGAAATTCAGAGAATGGTCATTTAGGAAGACGCTTCCCTAAAGCAAGCAATGTGAGCAAAGTTCAGCTTAAGGGACTGTATGTGCCAGTTATACTAAGTGTCACCCTCGCGGGTAAGGAATTTTGTTATCCTTGGTACAGAAGGATTACCTCAAGGCGAGTAAGGGTCATCGATGATGTGAAAAGATGCCAAAGATGAAGAGATAAAACATCTATAGGTAGATCATCATAGCACTAAATCTTAGTACTCCCCAAAAGGGAGGAATATGGAGTTATGTGGTATTAACTCAGAATTATGTGGTTTTAGTAACTACGGAATGGTAAAGGAAGAATGCGAGAAAAATGAGAAAGGGATAAGATTGCACTCATTCAAATCCTACAAATATTCTATGATTCCAGAACATTATGCAAGCACGACATCAAGGAGAGGAAGTAAGGGTTCCTGCCTGAGATGTTATTGATAAATAAGGAGCCAGTGCGAGACGTATGTTAAGACAAAGATTATAACCCAAGAAAGATTACGCGGAATATGGATATGAGAATGGTCCAACGAATAGTTAGAAGTTAATTCAGGAAGAGCCTAGTTATGGCTAAACAAGAGGGCACAGACAAATCAATATATTGTGCAAGACGAACATAGTAAACCCCAACATGCGGAATTCAGTCTCGCAGATATGACATCGTGATCCTTGGGATATATCCAGATAGGAGTTGGGGTAGTTAAAGGTAAATAAAAGAGAATGTCACTAGCAAGACAGTCAAAATATTAGTTTAGAAGCAACCCTATAAGCACAAGGGCGTGTAAATAAGTAACTACGGATAATTATAGGCAGGGAAGAACATCAAAAATTCTGCCAAGTATACGATGTGATAAGCTTATAACTTTACAAGAGCGAAGGTCTCCCTAAATACTACAATGAAAGAATAGCCGAGGAAGTAAGGAAGAAGGCTTCAACTTAAGCTCAGTGACCTAAGGAGGAGATGGCCTTTTACAAAAGTCTCACAACAACATTGTATGGACTCCATAAGAATGTGGTACCTACCATGGCTAATGGATGGAAAGTAAAAATCAAAAGTAATATTCGAGATCATACGAGTTGCACAAAAACTCCGACATGCGTGGGAACTAAGATAAGCTAAGTATATACGCAACAGGGGGGCAGAAAGACCAGGAAAAGTAATAGCTTACTTTTAAAGGAAGCTCAGAGGGAACAAAAGGGATTATGCACTTTAGACTTCAGAGTGATATCCATGCACCATATATGCTAGCATTCATACAGCCGTAGAAGACTCTAGTATAAGTTAAAAGAAAGAATTGAGCCTAGGGAATAGACAAAGGATTGAATTATCAGAAGATTGTATCATGGATATTCCATAGTGCCAATGAAAGGCTAAAGTAATAACTAATACCGTGAGCCACATATCAGAAGATAGCCTAAGCCTACATAAAGGCTGATCAGAAGGAAGAGGAAACTAAAGAGTTACAACAATAACGATGTAAATCAGGAGTCTGATTTTTGGACCCAGAAAATTATAGAAATTGGGATTGAGAACATTGCAGGATCGCTCTTAATGTCAGAGATACAAGAGAGAGAGCATAGTAGCCATATTCTATAATGGTCTACGTTAAAGTTAGTTAGAAGAGTACCAACCTCGTAAGAAGTCAATATGAAGCTCCCACCAGAGTGAGTATGCACCAGAGGTACAAGTATTATAATAGAGCTTCAAGCCGCGGATGTGAATTATACCTATGTAGAAGGGAGGTCATGAAATAGATAGAAGATGTGATGCGAGATTTTAAGGTAAGTAAGGTAAAGGTAAACAACGTACGAGATACTCAAATGCAAAAGATTGTGACTAGTCCA